>NC_053429.1:105815371-106115371 GCF_007990345.1 Gossypium hirsutum | reverse complement strand
TGTTACAAATTTTTTCACTAGTTGTATCTGTTTCAAAGATATTGAATTCATCTCATTGAATTAGACTCCGCAGACGTAAGGAAACTAAATTGTGTAAACAATTTTGTTGTTTTATAATTTTATTATAGTTGTCTTAATTTAATCAAAAATATCAACTTCCAGTGTCACTTCTACCCCTTCTCTATACTTATAGTTTAGCAGCTAGTTCTACTCAACAAATACAAATTCGGAGAATTCACATTATCCAAGTACATAGACTGTTACAATTTCTATAATTTCTTTTTGCATTGGATAGTGTGACACAAGATTCCCACTACAAGATTCCTAAAGCTTTGCTGTTAAGAAAGTTGTCACGACTGTGCTGAAGATATATAGAAAGGGTGTTGCGAACACTATTTTTTTCAATTAACCCATCTGCCTTTAATCACCGATCTAATAAACTAAAAGGATATTCCCTTTTAAACAACACCAAAGTCTCCATTTTCACAAAAACAAAATAAAAAGGTGGAAAAAGAGTCAATTAAATGGAAAGATTAGCTTCTTTTCAATCCAAAGTACAAAATTTCCAACTCACCAGATTTTATATATGTATAGAAAACAACACCAGAGATTAGCTCAGTGCTTATCAGCCTATTTTAAAGCATAAATGGACCCATATATATCAGACCTTTCAACCCTCTACACATGCATGTATTCCTCGTAGGTGTGGTAAGAGCTTTTATAAAGAGCAAATTTGTTATAGAGATGGGTCGACACTCAGGTCTGTTAAAGCAGTAAACCACTACAGGAAAATAGACTTTTAGCGACCTTTTTTTTTGCCTTTAGCGGCGCTTTCCCAAGCGCCACAAAAAACGTCACTATATGCAGCGCCACAAAAGTTCAAGGCGTTATTTAGAAAAAAACGCCGCTAAAGACCACGATCTTTAGCAGTGTTTTTTTAAAAGCGCCGCTGAAGACCAGGACCTTTAGCAGCGCTCTTAAAAAAATGCCGCCAAAGACTAGGACCTATAGCAGCGTTTTTTTAAAAAAGCGCCGCTAAAAGTACAGGTCTATAGCGGCGTTTTTCTAAAAAATGTCGCTATAGGCCAAGAACTTTAGCGGCGCTTTTTTAAAAAACGCTGCTATAGACCTGTACTTTTAGCGGCGCTTTTGTAGAAAAACGCCGCTATAGACCTGTACTTTTAGCGGCGCTTTTGCAAAAAAATGCCGCTATAGACCTGTACTTTTAGCAGCGCTTTTTTAAAAAACGCCGCTAATTTGCCCAGTTTTGCAATATATATTTTTACACCTATATCCAACCCTCCTGCAAGAAATTCAATAAAAAACAACAAATCTACCATAAAATCCAACCCAACCAAAACACGCAAATTTAAATAATACAAAATTATACGAAAAATATATTATATAAATTGGAAATGAATATTCAAAATATTCTTAAAATAATGTTAAAAGTTACAAGAAAACATGTCTATGATGGCGGATTTTGAAATTGGTGGAACATAGTCATCATAGACTGAAGCTGCTTCTGGAGTTCATTGTAATTCCTGTTCTGCTCCACCTCCCTCGCTGCTGCCTACGCCTCCCTCGCTGCTGCCTCTGCTCTAAGTTGAGAAATTTGCTCATCTATGCTAGCTTGTATCTGAATTATCTGATCTTTTAACCTCTGAACTTCAGCTTGACTTTGACTCCCGGAAGGCATGTATTGGTGCGAGGTGGATCTAAAATATTGGGTCGGGTTAACACCAGATCCTTGAAATCTAACTCGACCATACCTTTCAGGACCCAAAACTTCATTAATAATTCTGTTATCAATATCCTCAAAATTAACAGAACTATCTGTCGAAACAGTCGCTTCATACTCTGCCTTCTTATCTTTAAGTTTCTCCTAATAAATCAGTTAAAGAGTTAGAAACGAAATATACAATAAAAAAGAATACAACATAACATTATTTAAATTACACTAATAAAAACGATGAATTAAAACATTATAAGTAAATATTATAAATATTTATAATGAATCAATTTTTATTTGCTAAATATACCATAATTTCTGCAGCCTCAGATGAGATCGGAGTTCCATCTTTTTTCCTGTGTGTAATGTCAAAAAGTTGAAGGCGTCCAACTTTTTGACCAGACGAGGCTTCCTACAATATAGTAGTAAAAATATTATTTAATAGTAAAAAGTTATTAATACTTGATAGATTTAATAAATCCATAATACCTCGGCCTGAGCTACACAAGCAAAACTTTTCGACCCTGCCGTGTGCGTAAATTTTTGTTTTTGCCTGCTGCTTGTTCCAACTCGCTCACGGTCCTACATAATGAAATTATTATTACGTATATAGTAAATACTATAAACCAAAAAATTTCTAAGAGTATGCAAGTACATAATACCTCTCCTTTCTTCGAATTCCAAAATCGAACCGCATCTTCCCATTGGTACCTCAGCATTCCCGGTGGGACATTTTGCAATTTTTCTTCGAGGCTTATGGGTTTTTTAAAATATTCTTTTTTCAAAATGCTTTTATTGTCTCTCCATTTTTTACCCAATGCCTTCTTGATATAGGCATCAGAGACCTCTAAAGCAAACCTATCCTAAAAAACACAAGTTTAGGAAGTAAATATAAATGAAACTTAAACAAAAGTATTATAATTACATTAACGTTTTGTTACCTTAATATTAGAGAGAGCTTGATTTTTATTGCTATCAGGCATGTTATGCCATGATTCGTAGTTGATGGGCAACATATTGGCATTTCGTGCTATAATGCCCAAATAGCCTGCTAAAAGTCGAGCTTCTTGTCCAACAGGCTGACCATGGCTGTTTCTAGTTACTTTGACACGCTCGACAGAATTTAAGTTATATAAATCTGTTAGGAGCGTACGTCCTCGACCTCTGCGCGTCCCACCATTTTCAGCTGAAAAAGAATAAATTATTACTATATTGAAATTTAAAAATAAATCAGTAATAAAATTTAATACAATTTGTAAAATAAACTTAACATTACTTTGAATTTCCACAAACTCGTCAAGTGTCTCCGGCACGCTTGAAGATCCAACAACTATCTGCTGTTCAGTACTTACTTCTTCCGAATTGTTAGTATTCTGTACAATACTAAGATCTCTTAATCTTCTTCTAGGCATTTTTCCTGCAACACATAAAATAGATAAAATTTTAGTAAGAAATAACAATAATAGTAAATATAAAATAGTTAAATTATATAACATGACCAATGTTAATATTGTAACAATACATATAAATAAAAAATCATAAAATCTTACTACATCATAAATCGTAAATATCTTCGTCTACATCCTGACGAACCCATTGAAATTTTGTACTAGTAATAGGGATATTTTCATCTAAGTCTTGTTCTGGAAAAGGCAAAGTTTCTGATCTTTCACCGATGTCATCTCTACTTCCATTCCCCATGTCAAACAAGTCTCTAGGGGTGTTTCGGAGTACAACGTACCAACCCTCATCAATTGGATCTTTCGAGTAAATCTTGTTTAACTTGAGAAGAAAATACATACGGCTCGTCTATCAAATGTTCTCCAGTGTGAATTAATCGAGAGAAATTCACCATTGTAAAACCAAACTGATCATTTTTAATTCTGCGAGCAGTATTAGCATCAGCCCAATCACATCGAAATAAGACAACTTTCCATTTTCCATAATAATCCAACTCAATAATGTCGGTTAGAAGTCCATAATACTCCACATTTCCCTCGACAGGATTACTGTCCCTAGCACTAGCGTAACTTGTAATTAAAGAATTAACAACTACTCCACAATTTTGAGTTCTCCTCAATCTCTCGCGATATTTGGTATGAAATCTGAATCCATTCATGATGAAGCCACTATATCTTTTTACTACTCGATTCGGACCTTGGGAAAGCCATTTAACTTCATCATTAACGATATTCCCACTCCAAACCTATTGAATCGAAAGTAAATTGAGTAATTATAAATGTTATGAGAAAACATTATTATTTGTCAACAAAATGTTGAGTTGCATACCGTTTGGCTTAACCATTCATGAAAAGATTCTGCGAATAACCTATTAATCTCGCGATGTTGTAATCTTCGTGAGCGTGGACGAGATCTTAAGATTTGTTTGTACTCACTATGTTAAACACATGTTTAATTCGTTAAAAAATAAACAAATCAAAAAAAGAAGAATATTTATCATATTCTAGAACTTACTTGCGTAATTGTTCAAGTGCATCGTGGTGGAAAAGAACATATCTATGTGCTTGTATCCAAGATCGGTCATCTAATTCTACAATTTCAACTTTGCCGATTGGTTCTCCATAACTTTGAAATAAATAAGTTTTGTCCAAGTTAGGATCATTGAGTCCGGCATTTCTACTTGGTCTATTCAATCTTGTTTCAACATCTAAATATCTAGAACAGAATGTCATACACTCCTCTGCCAAGTAGCCTTCAGCAATTGATCCTTCCAGATAACGCTTGTTACGGCAATAAGACTTCAATTTGCTTAGGAACCTAAACACCATATACAACATTATCAAAACTGGTAACTATAGGTATAAAGGTGAATGCCTTTGAAATAAATTAGCACCTTTCAATTGGATACATCCAACGATAGAAAACCGGCCCACCAATTATTGCTTCACGAGGGAGATGAATGACAAGGTGCACCATAATAGTGAAGAAGGAAGGTAGAAAGATCTTCTCCAAATTGCATAATGTCAAAGCGGCTCGATCTTGTACTTTTTCAAGTTCTTCAACATTTAGAACTTTGCCACAAATTGCTTTCATTATATTGGACAGCTCAATTATACAGGACGTTACCTTCTTTGACGTACAGCACCGTAAAGCAACTGGAAGTAGATCTTGCATCAGGATGTGATAGTCATGTGATTTTAATAAATATAATCTTCGATCTTTAAGACTTACACATCGAGATATATTTGATGAATACGCATCCGGAACCTTTATGTCCTTCAACATCGTGCAGAACATTTCTCTCTCTTCCTTTGACATTGCAAAAATTGTAGGCGGCAACCAATATTTTCCATTAGGAAGTACTTGGGGATGAAGATCACGCCTAATTCCCATGTGAACTAAATCAAGTCTACTTTGAAGATTATCTTTTGATTTACCTTCGACGTTCAAAATTGTCCGGATGATGTTCTCGCAGACATTCTTCTCAATATGCATCACATCAAAATTGTGGCGTAATATGTGATGCTCCCAATAAGGCAGCTCAAAAAAAATACTTCTTTTCTTCCACAAGTCCGCCTCATTAGGGTCATCCTCCTCGTCAGATTCGTCATCAGAGTCATCCATCGATCGTCTATTTGTTTGCCTATTAGATGGTTGATTCAGCTTCCCGTAACTGAAATCCATATCTTTTAACATGAATAAGATTTCAAATCCAATGGTCTGCTCAGGAGCTTTTTTCAACTCTTCAGTACCGTCAAATAAAGCCTTCTGAAATCTATATCTATGATTTTCATCTAACCACCGACGATGCTCCATATAGCAGAACTTCTTCCCATTATATAACCACTGTGAACACGTTTGAGCAGCACAATAAGGACAAGCAAAACGTCCTTTGGTACTCCAACTCGATAAATTCGCATATGCCAGGAAATCATTAATTGTCCACATCAAAGCAGCACGTAGGTAAAAGTTCTCCTTTCTCAATACATCATACGTCTCAACACCCGCCCATAATTGTTTTAACTCTTCAATAAGTGGCTGCAGATATATGTCAATATCATTTCCGGGGCCTTTCTCTCCGGGGATAATCATAGATAATATCAAAGAAGATTGCTTCATGCAGAGCCATGGAGGCAAATTATAAGGAACAATGACCACAGGCCAAGTACTGTACGAGGTGCTCATGATTTTAAAAGGATTAAATCCGTCAGATGCTAACCCGAGCCTTACACTCCGAGGATCACTTGCAAATCTTGGAAATTTATTGTCAAATGATTTCCATGCAAAAGAATCTGCAGGATGCCTTAATAATCCATCATCCGTTCGTTGATCATGATGCCACATCATAAACTCAGCTGTCTTTGACGACATGAATAGCCTTTGAAGCCTTGGGATTAGCGGGAAATATCGCAAAATCTTGTTCGGCTTCCTTTTTGACTGTGGCCCATATTCATCCTCATTAACATCTTCTGCATCTCTATTCATCCAACGAGATTTACCGCAAACATGACAAGACTGTTGATTTCTCCGATCACCCCTATACAACATGCAATCATTTGGGCAACTATGAATTTTGTTGTACCCAAGGCCCAAATCTTTTATCACTTTCTTCATGTCTTTACATGATTGAGGGATTTTTGCAAATGGGAACATTTCTCTCAAAAGCTCTAACAGCATTGTCAAAGAGTTTCCGGTCCACCCTCCCAAACATTTTAAGTGGAAAAGGCGAATATAGAATGACATTTTCAAAAATTTTGATCCCTCATAAAGATCTTCATTCATTTCACAAAGTAACGTGTAGAACTTCGCCGCTTCTTCATTCGGTTGTTCATCCGGTACACTTTTTCTCGTTTCCATAAAAGTATTCCCACCGATATTATAATCATCGGATGCAACATAGTTTGGTGGAAATGATTGGAAACTTTCACTCCGCATATTAAATGCATCCCGCATCATACCTTCCATGTCATCTTCTCTAACATGCTGACGGTAACCACTATAAGGATAACCCGGATTAATCGTCGAAGAGGCTGCACTAGTTGTACACTCTCCATGGAAATTCCATTTTTTATACCCCCGAATGAAGCCATCAACAATTAGATGTTCGTAGACAACTTCACGATAATGCCAATAGATATTGTCACACTTCTTACACGGGCAAAGAATCATATTCTCTTGGCTTGAATTGTGAAATGCAAAATCTAAAAAAGATTGCACTCCATTTTGATACTCGTTGCTTGCCCTTGAGAAATTCATCCAAGTCCTATCCATTTCGTAGTTGTTGAAGTCTAAAGTTGGCAATAAGTTTCACGGGTAAGTTGTTTATTATGTAAGTCTTGATATGATATATATTTATGTTTTATGTAAGTTATGTAGATTATGTAAGTTATGAAATTTGAACTTTTAAACTATATGCTTTTAAGGAAATTATTAGATTAAACTACATGTATTAGTTAAGTTATGTAAGTTGTTATGTACGTTATGTGAGTTATGTAATTTATTTAAGTAATGATCAATATTAATACTATTTTGATAAAAATTAGTTATAATATATTTAAACAATGATCAATAATGTTATGTTGATAAAATAATTTATAATTGGCCATTCAGTCGTTGAAATTTTTAATTCTTTTTTAAGGTCAATAGAATTATTTATAAGCTCCATAGAACTTTTTTGGAAATCTTATTAATATAACAAAATTTTAAAGACATTTAAAAATAATAAATATTAAAATCAAACATGTTTAATATAACAAAATAGTAATTTGAATATAATAATATCAAGAAAGAATCGTAGTTTAATTTTTATAAGTAAACTGGAAATAAATTATGGTTATATAAATATTCAATAGCGGTAGAACTTTTTTCAATTCTTTTTGAATTTTTTAAGATTCATCATACGTGGCGTTGTTACACCTAGGGAGGATCCATTATATCTTGCAGCTCGATATAAGGCAACCCGTCAGGTTTCCAGCCTATATACTTTGAATCTTTAAAATATTTAAAATAAGGAATGGACAAGCAAGCTACATATATGGTAATAAAATTAATTCATACTTAAGTTGAATCAAATAATACTTAAGTTGAACCAAAATATAAAAACTTATTCATACTTCAAATAATAATTAATAATACTATTTTGGTAAAAATTAGTTATAAATTTTAAAGACATTTAAAAATAATAAATATTAAAATCAAACATGTTTAAATATAACAAAATAGTAATTTGAATATAATAATATCAAGAAAGAATCATAGTTTAATTTTTATAAGTAAACTAGAAATAAATTAAGGTTATATAAATATTCAATAGCGATAGAACTTTTTTCAATTCTTTTTGAATTTTTTAAGATTCATCATACGTGGCGTTGTTACACCTAGGGAGGATCCATTATATCTTGCAACTCGATATAAGGCAACCCGTCAGGTTTCCAGCCTATATACTTTGAATCTTTAAAATATTTAAAATAAGGTTGGAGAGAAGGTCAGCTATTGTTGTAATTATAATGGACAAGCAAGCTACATATATGGTAATAAATTAATTCATACTTATTCATACTTCAAATAATTAATACTATAAGGTCAGGTTTCCAGCCTATATACTTTGAATCTTTAAAATATTTAAAACGTACTTTAATAAAACGTACCTGGTCTACTCCACTCTCACCAGCAAACAGAGGCTGGAGTCCAAAAAGTAATATTTGTTAAGTAATTTAAAGTGAAAATGCATAGAAATAAGGAAAAAAATTTAGCAACTGAACGGCCTGTACATACCTAGAACAAATGTCAATGGCTGTGGTGTATTTAGTTGCACCAAATATTATTTCAGGTGCTCGATAGTACCTAGAACAGACGTAAGATTATAAGAGTAGCACCAAATATATTTCAGTTTAAGAAAATATAAAAACTTTATCTATATCAGTACCAAATTTTAATTCGAAGATTAAATGGCAGCTTCAGTTGAACCAATACTTGCAGGAGGAGCAGGAAGCAGTAAATGAAGCTGTACCCCTCAGCAAAATCTGGCAAAACTACTCTCGCAAGCAAGTAAAGTGTCTTTTTCTTGCATGCTAAAATTCTTTTATTTGATTCAAAATGTGTGAAAAGGAAAAATCAATATTAGGCTAGACTCTAGAGACAACCGAGGAGAAAATTAGAAAGAATCTTCACATAATTTCAAGAATGGTGAAATAGAACATAATGTCAATAAAACTGTAAATTCATCTAAACCTGGTTTTACTGCAGAGATTGAAAAACCAAACAACAGCCCAGTAAGCTCAAAACTCAAAAGGTCCCTTTCCGGGATGCAGAACAGTAAATGCAGTTTTTAACATTCAGTACCAGGCAAATAAATGCAAAACTACCCCAGGACAATTCCAATTCAAACAATAAAAAATAATAAACAAATGGATAAGAAAGCAATCAAAGCACAGCCAATTTCTTCACATAACTGAAAGAAAATGAATAGAGGAATTCAACAATATAAAACGTGAGCAACAAGATAGCAATAAACTCTTAAATCAATCTAAGTCCGTACTAAACACATAAGTTGGATAGAAACATGAAAACAGACCAAAAGAACATCTAAATAACAAAAATGGAATCACCATTATTATGTAAACATGAAAATGCACAGATTGAAACAAACCAACTTTGCATGTGCAGAATCATACTCCACAAAACTCATAAACATTAACTTCTCCTAACCAGAATACCAACTTTATGTTTACAGAGGCCTTGATGGAAACTAACATAACTGTTGATATATAACTTATCTAATAAGAATCACAGAATATGCAGAAAGTACCTGAGTATTTAGTATCAAGAGAACCATGTATTCAAAGAAAAAGAGCCAGAAATTGATCAATGTATGCAAAAACTTCAACTAATAATTAATACTATTTTGATAAAAATTAGTTATAACTTTTAAAGACATTTAAAAATATTAAATATTAAAATCACACATTATTAATATAACAAAATAGTAATTTGAATATAATAATATCAAGAAAGAATCGTAGTTTAATTTTTATAAGTAAATTGGAAATAAATTAAGGTTATATAAATATTCAATAGCGATAGAACTTTTTTCAATTCTTCTTTGATTTTTTAAGATTCATCATACGTGGCGTTGTTACAACTAGGGAGGATCCATTATATCTTGCATCTCGATATAAGGCAACCCGTCAGGTTTCCAGCCTATATACTTTGAATCTTTAAAATATTTAAAATAAGGTTGCAAAGAAGGTCAACTATTGTTGTAATTATAATGGACAAGCAAGCTACATATATGGTAACAAAATTAATTCATACTTATTCATACTTCAAATAATTAATACTATAAGGTCAGGTTTCCAGCCTATATACTTTGAATCTTTAAAATATTTAAAACGTACCTTAATAAAACGTACCTGGTCTACTCCACTCTCACCAGCAAACAGAGGCTGGAGTCCAAAAAGTAATATGTGTTAAGTAATTTAAAGTGAAAATGCATAGAAATAAGGAAAAAAATTTAGCAACTGAACGGCCTGTACGTACCTAGAACAAATGTCAATGGCTGTGGTGTATTTAGTTGCACCAATTATTATTTCAGGTGCTCGATAGTACCTAGAACAGATGTAAGATTATAAGAGTAGCACCAAATATATTTCAGTTTAAGCAAATATAAAAACTTTATCTATATCAGTACCAAATTTTAATTCGAAGATTAAATGGCAGCTTCAGTTGAACCAATACTTGCAGGAGGAGCAGGAAGCAGTAAATGAAGCTGTACACCTTAGCAAAATCTGGCAAAACTGCACATCTTTTCAAACCATTTCTGCAAAAAAATACAAAATCTTTTATGAGCATACAAATGACTTCCATCTCTGCAAAAAAAATTGTAAATACAAGGCACATAACACAATTAGCCAATCCAGTCAGATGTTTCTTCAAACCTTGACTTTCCTAAAGTGCCCAAATCGAACACATTATCCTACATCTGAAAGCAGGTTTTAGAATAAGTACAAGCAAATACTAGCTAGCATGCTCATTCCCACTTACACATGAATCAGAGCATCATAGGAAATAATATCAATATTCTAAATACAGAAAGCAAAAGAAAAAACTCCAATACTAACAATTTCGTTTAAGGACAACAGCCACCTCTTGTTCTCTTAACTCTCATCAAGAATTTTCAGCATGGCAGGCAATTCTCTTCTTTTTGGTTCATTACCAACATTTTAGTAACATTTTTTATAAAATTTCACAACCATCATTTTTATTAAGTTCTAGGTTTGGTGAACAAAAACTTTATAATGAAAAAAATATCTTAGAACTTTTGACTTTGTCTCACAGAGCACTTCCTTTTTGGTAGTATGGAGGGTATGAAACTAAAAAGAAACCAACAGGAAACAAGTGAGGATAAAATGATTCACACAGAACTAGACATGAACAGGTTAATAACCCAATGTGTAGGTTCCCAAAAGACCATGAAAAATTACTCTCGCGAGCAAGTAAAGTTTCTTTTTCTTGCATGCTAAAATTCTTTTATTTGATTCAAAATGCTTGAAAAGGAAAAATCAATATTAGGCTAGACTCTAAAGATAGCCGAGGAGAAAATTAGAAAGAATCTTCACATAATTTCAAGAATGGTGAAATAGAACATAATGTCAATAAAACTGTAAATTCATCTAAACCTGGTTTTACTGCAGAGATTGAAAAACCAAACAACAGCCCTATAAGCTCAAAACTCAAAAGGTCCCTTTCCAGGATGCAGAATAGTAAATGCAGTTTTTAACATTCAGTACCAGGCAAATAAATGCAAAACTACCCCAGGACAATTCCAATTCAAACAATAAAAAATAATAAACAAATGGATAAGAAAGCAGTCAAAGCACACCCAATTTCTTCACATAACTGAAAGAAAATGAATATAGGAATTTGACAATAGAGTTACAAGTTTCAAAACCCAACATCAGAAAAATAATAATAACAATAATAATTTAACAAAACATCCAGACAGGAAAGCAATAAGAAGTGAGTCAGTAAACAAAACCCAAATCTTAGAATCTCGAAAAAAAAAAACTACACCTTGGGTAGGACACAGGAAGAATATAACTTACCTTAAGAAAGGAATCAGATTGGAAAAGATAAAAAGATGGGTACTTCCATTTCTTATGGATGATGAGAATCATCGAGATCAAACCCATTTCAAACAAAAAAAAAGGCAACTAATAAAGTAACTACACATTAATCTGAAGGGGAATCAAAAACTAACCACTTTATACCCATGAAGCGAATGACCGTCGACGAGAGGAAAGGGAAATAGTTAGGGATTTTGGGGATGGGGGAACAGAATAAGGGAAAAAAAGGGGACTTGGGGAAAATGTTAGGGATTTCGGGTTTGGGAATTAGGGGATGATTTGGGGAAAAAGAGAAGAGGTGTTTTAAGGATTTAGGGAAGGAAGCTTCCGAAATGGGGGAAAATTACTTAGCAAAAAATGAAACTGATTTCGGGTAAAGGGCATAAACCTCAGGAGAGAAAAAAACGACGCCGTTTCAAATATGGAAATTTTGTGGCATTTTCAGCAACGCGCCGGTAATGAGACCTTTTGCGGCGTTTTCAGCAAAGCGCCACTAATGCCTCTTTTATCTACACTACAAAACGACGCCGTTCTAATACGAGTTGTGGCATTTATTACAGAAACGCCGCTAAAGCCATTACTAATTCAGAGGAAGCGACGCCGTTTTACTATAATGTATAATGAAATTTTATGGCGTTTTCTTGAAAAACGCCGCTATTTCCGATCTTTAGCGGCGTTTTATGTATAAACTCCGCTAATACCTTAATATTTTATAAAAATTGATCAAAATTAAAACTATATATTTAGAATTTCTTTTAAATTATATCTAAATAATGTTACTGTGATGAATGTTAGTGTAGTACAATATCTATATTTCATATATTTATATTAGGTTTAATACCAATTCCCAAGAATCTCATAAAATTCTAAATATTAAATATTCAATAATAATATAACTTAAACTTTAAACCTCAAACAATAAACATACACTTTAAACCCTAACTATAGTTGAAACTTTAATTTTGATTTAATACACATTTTAAAATACATATTATGTATGCATATAAATTAATTTAAAAAATACATGATGCTATTTATTATATCAATAACGCGTAAATATTTTACAAGATCTATATCAAATTACAGAATTCATGTACACAATTGCACACTAAACCACTTTTCATATATATATTTATATATATTTTCAAATAATATATATATATTTATCTTATATACATTTATCTTCTAAATTAAAATCCAAAATTATACTCTAAATTTAAAACCCTAAACTTGAGACTCTAAACCCCTAAACCTTAGACCACAAACACAAAAACCCTAACCCCAAATTACTTTAAACCCCAAAACCATTCGGTAACCTTAAACCAACCATAACTCCTAGACCATAAAGCCCAAACTATAAAGTACTTTAAAAACTGCTAACCTTAAACCATAATCGTATACATATTATTGGGATTTTGTGTGGGCAATGTTAGTGTAGTACAAATTATATAAAACACACACATATATATATATATGTTTATATTCTTATATTAAATAATATGAGTACGTATATACAGAATAGCATGAATCTTAAATGTTCTTCAGTTAATTTCTAGCTAATAGTTAAACAAATGCTAATTCCACATAGTTCAACAAATGCTAATTCCACATTCAAAATCACCCTTTCTTAATAGCATCCCATGTAAGAATCTGGAAAGAAAATTATCTCCTAAGAAGTTAATAATTGTCCCATTGTAAACTTCAACCCTAACCTTTAAACCCTAAATCATAATCCCTAAACCCATAATTCATCATAAACCTTCAAATACTAGTTAACTCCTAAACCGTAAATCTTAAACCATAAATAGTTAACTCATAAACCTGCTTAAACCCTAAACCATAAATCTTAAACTATAATGATAATTAATTTAATCAATATTTTAAATTCAATACTATATATCTCTTTTACGATTATATAAGAAAATATTTAATATATTGTATAACCATAAATTTTAATAATTATTGTTTTAGGGGTTATAAGATTAGTGTTTATGATTTTTTTCGGGTTTAGGGGTTTATGACTTTTAGCGGCGTTTTACCAAAAGCGCCGCTAATGATATGGTTTTTAGCGGCGTTTTACCCAAAGCGCCGCTAATGATCTGGTTTTTAGCGGCGTTTTACCTAAAGCGCCGCTAATTCTCTATTTTTAGCGGCGTTTTAGTAAAAAACGCCGTTGTTGCTCTGTTTTTAGTGGCGTTTTCCTTAAGACGCCGTTATTGCTCTGTATTTTAAAATTTTTGTGGCGTTTGTTGGTAAAACGCCACAAAAAACACCGGCCCTATTTTCCTGTAGTAAACATTTCAACTCATAAAGGTATTTTCAGAACGATGCATCTATTCAAATCTAGCTAGCACGCCGCGCGGATGAACTTACCTGAAATATAACCTTATTTGAAAAACATTATATAATTGAATTTGGTAATGAATGCTGTAAGCGTAGTGAAAAATTACTAGCTCAAATAATAATTTTCTTATACACAAATAAACAGCAGTACAAATATAAATTTGTCTTTTCACTAAATTAGCTGCTAGTTTTATCTCTCAGTATTTCTTTTTCTCACTTTCACTACACTTTTTTCTGCTTCTATTAGAATAAACTATGTTTCATATTTATAATCATATTTAATTGACATTAACAATTTTTTTTCGATTAAGATTGTTGAAACATTGCTGCCATAATTACCTTATCATCCTTATCCTTTAACATTTCATGAACCTTCTAGCACATTTATCATTATCATCATTTTAGTCTCTGCTGCCACGTTATTGATTTTTCCATATTGCAGATCAATTTTTGACTGCTTGCTATCCACTTTGCAAGCCAATTTCTTTGCTGTCTTTTCTATATAACACTACATTTAATTTGCTGTAATGGAATAAAACTGTAATAGAATAGAATTATAATTAATAATTTAACTATTTAGTTTAATGGAATAAGATAGAACTGTAATAGTATTCTTGTGTTTAGTTGAATGGAACAATGTTATAATAGCAGAAGGGAAAAAGCTTAAATGACTAGCTTACTCTTAGTAGAATTTTTGTAGGTAGATAATTATTGTTATTAAATTTTAATAGGATTATTAATAAATATAATTTAATAATAAATAATAAATAATTTAATCATATTTTATTATAATTATTACTATTTAATAAAAATAAAAATATATAATTTAATAAGTAGGGGTGAAGCCAGAATTTTGTTTAAGGGAACTAAAATTAAATTGTAATTTTTATGAGAGTAAAAATGTAATTTCACCATTCTAATAGTCTCTATCTTTATATTTTTTTAAAAGATTAAATCAAAATTTTATCATCTTTAGGGAGTCAAAGTACAATTTTACCTTTATTAATTTAAAATTTTGAAACTTTTAAATGACCTAAATAGAAAAATTTCCATTTTAGGGGGCTGAGGCCCCCCTGATTTCACCCCTATTAATGACAATTTTAATATAATTATTTTAATATTAAATTGTATTAAAATATTTTTTAGTTTTATATTAAATTAAAATATTTTAAATATTTTATTTTTATATTTTATAAGTCCAGGTTTTAAAGGACTATCTCAAAATTAATTTTATTTTGTTATTCAAAATTAAATAGAATCACCAACAAATAATTATTTCCGAAAGACAAATAATAAAAAAGTAATCATCTTTCAATTAAATGAATATTACCTTTAACTAAATAAAAGAATTGTTTACCATTCAATTAATATGGAGAAATGCTATTTTATTCCTACAACCAAGCATGGTGTTAACACTTAAATATTCATTAATAAGCTGCCACGGTACTAAACTAAATTCTAGATCCTCTTCATCTGCATGCTTAGCTGACTTTAACAGTCGGTTTGATTTCAACAATGTAATGGACCAGGTCAAACCAGAACCCCGTCCAACAGGATGGCCTGATGTTGAAATGCACTAAAAAAAGAACGATTCCTTGTTGCTTAGCAACTTGCTTCAGTTCTTCAAGTTTCTACTTGAGAAGTTTCACTTCTGTCGTTAAGTTCTCGTATCTTTGCTTCATAGCCTGCAATAAAAGTGAGAATTGTGCAAAATATTCGGTCACTGAGCTTCTTTCATGGATCTTCAGGCAAGAATAAGTCATTAAATTAACCTCCAATTTGGTGACTTGGTAGCTTCTTTCATGTACCAATTAATGCAACTCATGTGATTGAATTATTGCATATTGCATTCAAAAAAGACGGCTCATGTGAACAATCTTTTTGTTGGTTTCCACAATTTTGCTCTCTCTTTTTTGGCTTATCATAATTTTAAGCGGTTAAAGGTGGTTAGTGGATTTAAGAACAAAAGGGAAAATAAAGGGCGATAAGTCCCAAAGTGATGTCTTGGAGGATTTTTTATTATAAAAATATATAGATATTTTTATTTTATTATTTATAAAAATACTTACTTTAAAAATTATATACGTAAATAATTTATTTTAAACATTAAACATCAGTAATGTCATTGGCATTCGCATCACTATCTCCAATTTTTTTTTTTAAGTGTTATACCGAACTGAAATTTAATTATATAAAATATTCAGGGAGCAATTACGTTTTAGATTGGGTGAAGTTTATATAAACGTCTTTAACTTGCTACTATCCTCTAAAATCATTTCTGATTTTCAACTAATTGTATTCCACATAAAAAACAGGAAAAAGAAAAAGCTGTCTCTCTAAGAAGCCTACAGATTAACTGTGTCATGGATCAAGAAGCCATTGAATCCTTTCGAGCTCAAGCTCATTTATATAAACATATATTTAACTACGTAAGTTCAATGTCACTCAAGTGTGCTGTTCAGCTTGAAATCCCAGATGCAATCCATAACCATGGCGAACCCATCACTTTATCTGAGTTGGTCTCGGCTCTTGGAATTGATCCAACCAAAGCTAGCTTTACATATCGGCTGATGCGGGTGCTGGTGCACGCAGGTTTCTTTGCTAAGACGAAAGTCAATAAAGGTGAAGAAAAAGAAGCATATGTTCTCACACTATTTTCCAAAATACTTGTCAAAGAAAAGATCAATTGTTTATCACCCTTTGTTGTGGGAATGCTCTGTCCTGCTTTGATGATGCCATGGCAGTTTCTGGGAGATTGGATGCAAGGAACAAAGAAGAGTCCATTTGAGGCTGCAAATGGCAAACCCTTTTGGGACTATATGGACCATGATCCCGTGTTCAAAACCCCTTTTCCATGATGCAATGAAAAGTGATTCTAAAATGATAAATTTGGTTGTTAAAGACTGCGAGCCAGTTTTTGAGGGTTTGAAGTCATTAGTTGATGTTAGGGGTGGAACGGGAACCATAGCCAGGGTCATATCCGAAGCATACCCCCAACTGAAATGCACCGTGTTTGACCTCCCTCACGTTGTGGCTAACCTGCCAACTACTGGCAACTTGAATTTTGTTGGAGGCGATCTGTTTCAACATATCCCTTCAGCAGATGCCATTCTAATGAGGTATGCAAAACTGATCATGATTTATTTCACATAGCATAAATGTTTTTACCAAAAGTTATGAAATCCTGCATGCATATATATATTGTTAAGAAAACTGAGGAGTTAAGAGACCTAACATTTCATGTCGAGTTAGTGAATCTTAGCTTTAAAATTTTATTTTCCATTGATCTTAATTTGGAGACGAGTAATTTTGCAGCTTGTTTTACATGCTTTTGGCGACGAGGAATGCATAAAAATACTGAAGAAATGTAGAGAAGCCATCCCAACGCAAGGTGAAAAGGGAAAGGTGATTATCATAGACATTGTGATAAATGTGGAGAAAGATGAACATGAATTAACTGAAGCCAAGCTATTCTTCGACATGTTGATGATGGTGGAAGTCAGTGGCAGAGAAAGAACCGAACAAGATTGGCAAAAATTGTTCATGGCAGCCGGTTTTTGTCACTACAAATTAACACCCTTGTTTGGTTTAAGGTCCCTCATTGAGGTTTATCCTTAATTTAAAAAAAATAAATTAGATTTGCAAAAATAAAGTACGTTTTTAAATCTTTGATACTTTGTTGGAGTGTTTTAGAGAAAACTTAGTTAAAAAAAAAAAACAATAAAGGCAAGAAGAAAGTAGAAATAATTTTGGATGGAAAGTGTATATTTCATTGAACTGAAAACTAATGCTTATATAGAGAAAAAGTTCAACAATGACTAAAAATAAGCAATTAAAATATTTATATTCTCTAACAAATCTCTAAATATCAACAATTAATTGAAAATGGTTAAAAGTAACCAAATTATTTTGACTGCAACAATTGAGGCAAATCTTCAACACTCCTTACTTCAATTGCTACAAATTCGAAGCATTTCTTTGAAAGATTAAAATTTACTCCTACGCAAAGCTTTGGTAAATATATATGCTAACTGAAGATCAGTCTTGCAGTACATTAATTCAACAAAACCTTCCTTTTGCACATCGATGAGAGAATATTTTGATATTGAAATGCTTGGTTTTCCCATTAAAATGTGATTATTTGAGATAACAATAGTTGCTTGATTATTTACCAACACTTTTGCGCACTCTTTTTGCTTTAAATTAAGATCAAGTAATACTTTTCTAAGCCATAAAGCTTCATTTGCAACAACTGTTACTGCAATAAACTCAGCTTTTGTTGTACATTATGCCACAATTTATTGCTTTTTAAAACAATAACCATAGGTGCTCTTCATATCATACGGTGAACCAACTCAATCATATTAGAATATCTTTACAACACGTACTTCTGACTTGCATAAAACTTGATTTTGAAATTTAGCGTTCCTTTAACATATCCTATCACCCTTTTAGTTGGTCGAAAATGAGTGTTAGTTGCACAAGTAATGAATCTAGATAGAAGACTTACAACATGTAAAGTATTAACTCTAGTAGTTGTAAGATACATAAGAGAGCCAACCAACCTTCTGCAAAAAGTCTCATCCACTCTTTCATCTTCATCATTTTTGTTCAACTTTTACTTTTGACACATGGAAGTGGTTATTTCTTTGCAATTGTCCATTCTACACTTTCTTAGAATCTCACTTGCATATTTCTTTTGATAGATGAACACTTCATTTTGCTTTTGCTTGATTTCCATTCTTAGAAAATAAATCATTTCTCCCTAGTTTGTCATCTTGAAAGTATATTGTATATCTATTTTGAACTTTTTAACAAATTCATCATTGCTTCTAGTAATTAGCAGGTCATTTACATATAGCGAAACAATAATAAAATTGATTTCATCACCTTTAATATGGATAGTAGCTTCACTGAGGCTCTTTCTAAAACCAAATTGCCACAAGTGCTCATCAATCATGCTATACCAGGCTCTAGGCGCCTACTTTAGCCCGTAGAAAGCTTTTCTGAGCTAAAACTGTAAAACCCCTAACCTGAATCCATTGCCGAAATAGGGTTACGAAACATTATCGGAGTTTACAAATCAAATGGACAAAAAATTCAAACATTTCATATCATATAATATTCATGTCAAAAATCAATAAAAAAACATACATATTGTTCTTTATACGAGCCCTCGAGGCCCTAAATACGCGTTAGAAACAAGTCAGGACTAAATCGAAAACTTAGAGAATTTTTCATAATACATTAAAACTTTTCAAAGCTGCAAGGGTCACACGGGAATGTGGCCAGTCACACGGCCAAGAGACACACCCGTGTGGGCATTCGAAATAGGGCCACATGGCCATGTCCCAGCCCGTGTCCGTGCCCGTGTACCTCTTTGACTTGGTCACACGGCTAAGCCACACGCCCGTGTGCTAGGCCGTGGACCCTTAGAAGTAACCTATACGCCCATGTGCCAGGCTATGTGCTAGGCCATGTAACAGCCTGACTTGCAAACCTTTTAAAGTTATAGGGGACACACAGTCGTGTCACCTGGTCGTGTGTCACACACGACTGAGACACACGCCTTTGTCTCTACTCGTGTGGATGAAAATAAGCCATTTTTGTAACACCCCTCACCCGTATTCATTGTCAAAATAGGGTTACGGAGCATTACCGAACTTATAACACAATTAAACATACATTTTTCATACAATTTTTCCATTTCAAACATAAAACAATCACCATCATACATATCATTTCTAATACATGCCTATGAGGCCCAAATCATGCTTTATGAATGGTTTTGGACTAAACCGATATCTCAGGCAACTTTTAGAAAACTTAGAAAATTTTTCAAAATACAGGGGACACACACATGTGTGGCCCGACCATGTGTTTCACACGGCCAAAGACACATCCGTGTCACAGGTTGTGTGGACATTCGAAATGGGATCACATGGCAGCATCCCAGGCCGTGTCCTACCTCGTGTAACTCACTGACATGGGTCACACGGCCAACCGCATGCTCGTGTGACCAGCCCGTGTACCCTTCGAAATGGCCTCACACCCCCGTATGCCAGGCCGTGTGCTAAGCCGTGCCAAACCTGTAGGGTATACTGACTTATGCCACATGGCCAAGTCACTCGCCCGTGTGCTAGGCTGTGTGGAGCATACTGACTTGATTTCAAATTCAACACCAGATGACACACGACCATGTAACCTGAACGTGTGTCACACATGGCTGAGACACAAGCCCGTGTCTATGCTCGTGTGGAGAAAAATAAGCTATTTACCAAGCCATCTTGCCACCCAAATTTGCATACTTCTACACGAAACCAAATGGCACCAAAACATAGCATAAATAGGTATTTATCCAACTTCAACCAAGCATAATTCATGTTAATTCCATACCATTAATCTTAATACACACAAGTATCAAACTAACCATTCATTCATGCTAAACTCACAATCACAAATCACCAAAATGGCAACTTACAATTATGCATTACTTTACCTAGAAACACAAGCAAACCAAACTTAAATGTCAACCATTTGGCATCCATAATACTAATTCACAAAAAACCTATAATTGGTAATTAAGCACAACATATTAAAGTGCCTTTTTCACATATATACATACATCATCAGTATGCTAAAAATAAGCCAACTCTTATGGCTATTAACACAATAGCTAATTTAAATGACTAAATTCATTACCAAAATATATACTAAAATGACCAAAGCTCCAATACATGCTATATAACCATAAACATAGTGTCAAAAGTACCAAAGTGATAGCTTGATAGTGTGATGAGGTCTCTGACGATTCCCGAATCCGAGCTAGCTTTGATTTCACTATAAAACATGAAAAAAAATAAATAATGTAAGCCATAAAGCTTAGTAAGCTCGTATGAAAATAATAAGCAAAGCTCACCATTCAATTACCATTCATAATATGAACATAGCATATTATAAAACATTTAACCACAATGTTAACATATATTCAATCACATAATTAACCATAAATTTACAACTTCCACAGATTAGATGCTTATGTAGTTTCCGTACATACCTGTATTGACACGTATCTACTTCTCACCATTTCATATCTTCGATATACCCGTTGAACCATTTGGAATACTATCGGATACTCGGGAAATCTCACACCCTAAGTGCCACATACATAGCCAAAGTTGTCTCAATGTCATATCACATATAATGCTCACTCTCGAGCTAATAAAGGATCTGCTCACACAAGCTGACAGTGATGACATAGCTACACGGTGCTATTCACACAAGCTGACGAGAATCCGCAACACATGCCGGATAACTCAGCCACCGTTAGGATGTACAGACCAACACCCAAATCACATAACCCCTAATGATATGTCATTCGTATCCTAATCTATTCTTAAGGTTCAACCGGGATTTCATATTTGCTGAATCGTCGAATATATCTGCAAGGTTGTATTCACAATTTGTGCAATATTAAAGCATTTAAAACACAAATATAACAATGCTTATTACATACGAACTTACCTCGATCGCTAAAACGACATAACGGATCGACTAGTCCAAAACCTTGTTTTCCCCCGATCTAAATCTGAATTTCACTTTTCTTGATCTAAATGTAATCAAAATTAACTTATTTAATTATCATTCTATTCAATTTAATCCAAAATACAAATTATAGCAACTTTACACTTTTGCCCCTAATATTTCAATATTTTTACAATTTAGTCCTTGTAACGACCCAAATTTTATGGTTATAAAAAAGTGTATTTTTGGGTCTCTGTTTCTGAAAAATGGATTCGTAAGTATTTATTAGAAATATTTACGAAGTTAATTGTGAGGTTAATTAGATTGTGGAAAGGTGAATAAAGGTTAATTAGGTATAAGGATTAAATTGAATAAAGTGTAAAAGTTTAATTATAAAATAAAGGAAATTCAAGGGACTAAATGAGAAATTAAACCATGAGTGATAAATGTGTGATAATAGTGAAATACATATGGAATATTTATATACATATATTAGTAACTATTATTGTTTACTTGTTATTTAATTAAATATTATTATATTAGTGACAATTACATGGTAATAATAATTTACATGTGTACAAATGTTATACATACATTTGTAATATACATATATACTTACTTATTATATAAGAATAATATTATATATTATTATTATATTTTAATAATAAAACAATAAAAAGAAACAAAAGAATAAGAAAGAACATAATATGAAATGAAACAGAGAAGGAAAAAGGGGGAAAGAAAAATAGAAAGAAAAAAAAGGGAAATTAGGGATTTCAAGGTTCCCAGCTTAAGTGGTAAGTCAATTTAGTCCATTTTCTTGTAATTTTAATGTTTTTGGAATCCTAGAGATAAATAATACTTGTTTTAAGTGGAAATTTTGAAAGTTATTAGATTTCTAGATATTGTTCATGTTGAATAAATTGAAGAATTAGGGGTTAAATTGATAGAATTTCAAGTTAGAAGTGAAGTAAGGATTGAATTGTAAAATAAATCATAAGTTTTTAATAGTAGGGACTAAATTGAAAGAATTTTGAAATTATGGTTTTATGGTGAAATTAGAGAGTTGAAATTAGTCTAAAGTGGAAATTGAATGAAAATATTGAGCTCAATGTGAAGAATAAAAGTTAGTTTAGGTTTAGTGACTAAATTGGAATTTAGACAAAAGTCAAATAAAAATTTGAAATATTCAATGTGAAATTGAATGGTAGTGTATTGATAATTTTTAATTGTTTTAATTTCAATTGCTAACGTTGTCCTAGAAAACCTCGGCTAAGAAAGGAAAAGGCAAAGTCAACGAGGGTTAGCTTGGAAATTACGGTTTGTATTTCTATAATCCGAATTTAATTATTAATTGTTATATTTTAATTTAAATGTTTATGGTAAGAAAATTAAGATAACTGTAGTATATTTGATATTGAATTGAGTGTTTGTGAAATTATGATTTATGTGATATTTGAGCATTGGTATTGAATTTAAATTGATTTGGTATTTAATATGAATTTTAATTATTAATTGTTATATTCTGGTTTATATATTATTGTAAGTAATTAAGGTAAGTATTAGTAATTGTTATTGAATTGAATTTACATGGATATATGTGATTTATGTGAAAATTGAATATTGGATGTATGTTATATTTGAAAAGTATATTGATTGAGAATGTGATGAAATTAATATGAATATGTGATTATTGTGAAATTTGAATATTTGTTATTGAAAAGTAAAGTGAATTGTATTGAATTGAGAATATATGTGATTAATTGAAATGTGTATTGGTTGAAAAATTGAAAATGAATTGAATACCCAATTAAAAGTGTCAGGCTAAGTCGGATATAGTTGGCATGCCATAGGATTGGAAGTGTTCAGGGGTACTTCGACCTTGAGTCGATGAGGCACTATAAGTGTCGTACTGTTACTTCGTCTTCGAGTCGACGAGGCACCATGTGTGTCGTACTGCTACTGTTACTTCGGTTTAATCCAATGAGATATTGAGTGCCGTACTGGTGTGTTGGTTAGATCCGTGTATCCGTCAATGTCCGAGTCATGTTAATAGGGGTAAATAAAGGTACTGAATGACTGACTGTTACTGAATGATATTGATGAATTGATTGATATTGAAAAATATTGACTGATATTGAGCTTGGAATAAAATGAATTACTGATTGAAATGTGAATTGTTGAATATTATTTATTGATATTGAACACTGAACTGAAGCATGATTGAAACATATGAATTATGTAACTCTAAATGGGATATAAGTGAATAATATTATTATTCAAGTGAATTGTGAACATATTGTGGAAAATTATATGGGTTAGTAGATGAAAGAATTGATTGAGTTATAAAGGAATTATCTATGAGTTGAACAATTATATAATTGTGATTGTTATATGATTTTTAAATGAATGTTTCGGATTATAGAAATACCACTGAGTTTATACTCAGCATACGGTTTGTTTCCATTCGTAGGATAGGTTAAAGTCAGACCGTTGAATCAGCATCCGAGGTTGATCCCGAACTCAACGTGATGAGGTATGTTAATTATTGGTAATGATATGTACCTAAAATGTCTGTGTGTGTCATTTTGGATTGTCAATGTAAGGATGAAATAAGTAAATTTAGATTTAGTAATAGTATATGGTAGGAATTGGCTTATTTGGTAAGAATTTAAACTATTTGATAATATATGTGAAATACTTAAAAAATTCATCATATAGGCACATAAAATATCTAATTTGACATGTTTTGAGGAGATTTGAATATGATTTAAAGTAATTGAACTGTATTGACTGGTAATGGCCCGTAATCCTGTTCCAGAGACGGATAAGGGTTAGGGGGTATTACAATCCTTATCTCATAAAAACAAAAATTTATGAAATTCAACCTATACCCATGCTAGCCGAATTTCAATTAAGTCCCTAGCAGCCCATATTTTTCATTTATTTAACAATTTAACCACAAAATTTCAACATTTCTCAATTAAATCTCTAAATGTCAATTTTGTCAAAAATCACTTTACAAATGTTGTTTATCTAACAACAAGCATGCATTTTATATCACCAAACATCAAAATACACCTATATTCATCAATGACAAAACTCTAAACCTTTAACAGTTTTGCAAATTAGTCCTTGGGCTAGCTAAATTAACTTGCAGCGATCTCAAAAACATAGAAATCATTAAAAACGGGACAAAAATCACACCTAAATGGACAACAATGCTTTGGTCGAATATCAAACCCTAACCATGGCTTTTTCTCCCCTTTAAATTCGGCAATGAAGAAGTTGAATGCACCAAAATTTTGTTTTGTTTTAAAACCTTTAAAATCACCTAAATAATGTCCATCTTTTTCCACTCATATTAAAAATGGTATAATTACCACATAAGGACCTCCACTATTTAATTTCCTAATAGAACACAAGTTTTACACTTTACGCGATTTAGTCATTTTTATCAAATTAAACACTCAAACGATAAAATTTCTTAACGAAACTTTCACACAATCATATCATCATGGTGTAGAGATTAAAATAATAATAAAATAATTATTTCGACTTTGGATTTTTGGTCCCGAAATCACTGTTCCTATTTGACTAAAAACCGGTTGTTACAACTATCCTCCTTAGGAATTTTTGTCCCCGAAAATCTTACCAGAAAAGAGGTTAGGGTACTGTTTTCTGATAGCTTCCACGGGTTCCCACGTAGCTTTCTTCTACACCATGTCATTGGCACAAAACCTTCATTAAAGCTATGCTTTTATTTCTCAATTCTTTAACCTCTCAAGCTAAAATTTTGATTGGTTCTTTATTATACATCATATCAGGTTGAATTTCAATCTCTATCAGAGAAATTACATGTGATGGATCTGATCGATACCGTCATAACATCGACACATGAAATACACATGAAATACATGATTTTATTGAAAAAGATCGAAGCCATGGTATTTATTTCACTCAAGATTGGGTTTCTATGCTAGGTGTTCTGCCCGTAGCTTCGGGGGTATTCACGTTTGGCATACACCTGCTTTGACCGAGATATTTGGAGATGATTCCGTACTACAATTCGGTGGAGGAACTTTAGGACACCCTTGGGGAAATGCACCGGGTGCCGTAGCTAATCGAGTAGCTTTAGAAGCATGTGTACAAGCTCATAATGAGGGACATGACCTTGCCTGCGAGGGTAATGAATTTTCTAACTCTGACGGTAAAGCTATCGATATGCTATTGGCCCTATTCTTTTGATAATCTCGTACGACCCAATAAATCGTGGACTCAATTTGCCTTTGTGACCAAATCAAAGGATCTTTTTCCATGGAGATACTTTCAAGAATACTCTATTACCGATCTGAAATTCAATGTCTTTACATTTCAAATCCGCATACAATTTCTGTTGATCTGAAGCTATTTTCAAACTGTCACAAATTACTTTTACTTTATATTCAGTCTCTTTGATCAAATCAACCCCATGAATCTTTTTCTCACTAAGATCGGTCCAATACAACAGAGTTCACCATTTACGACTATACAACACTTCATACGGTGCCATCTTTATGCTCGATTGAAAACTGTTGTTATACGCAAATTCAACCAATGGAAAATATTTCTCCCAATTGCCTTTAGATTCTAAAACACAACAACGAATCATATCTTTGAGAATTTGAATTACTCTCTCAGACTGACTGTTCGTTTGGGGATGAAATGCAGTACTAATGTGCAACCGCGTACCTAAAGCTTTTTACGATTTCTTCCAAAATTGCGATGTAAATCTCGGGTCTCTATCTGAAATAATAGAAACTGGCACTCATGTAATCTAACGATTTTAGAAATGTACAACTCAGCTAATCTATCAAGCGAATAGTCTATACGTACCAGAATGAAATGTGCAAACTTCGTCAATCGATCAATGACAACCTAAATAGTATATTTCTATTTTGGATACAGGGGTAATCCCGATACAAAATCTATCGTAACTCTATCCCATTTCCACTTGATATCATCACAGGCTGTAGTAATCCCGAAGGCACTTGATGTTCAGCTTTAACTTTTTGACAAACTAAGCATCTCGACACAAACTCTGAAATGTCTTATTTCATGCTTGACCGCCAATACAATTGTTTCAAATCATTACACATTTTTGTACTCCCTGGATGTACGGATAAACAACCACTGTGTGCTTCATAAAAAATTTTCTTAATGAGCTCAGAATTCTTTGGTACTCAAATTCTACCTCAAAACATTAAACAATCATCAGATCCGATTTGAGTCTGAATCAATAGGCGACTCACATTGCACTCTTTTAGCTTAGAAATCATTATCACACTTTTGAGATTTACAAATTTGCTGAAGAAATAAATGTTTAGCTTTTAATTCAACCAAAATCGAACCATCATCAGACAAAGTTAACTGTGTATTCATCACTTACAAAGCAAATAAAGATTTTCTACTCAGAGTATTAACAACTACATTTGCTTTCCCCGAAAAATAATCAATCACTAACTCATAGTCTTTCAACAGTTCGAGCCATCTTCTTTGACATAAATTCAAATATTTCTGAGTCATTATATACTTCAAGCTCTTGTGATCAATAAAGATATGACACTTTTCACTGTATAGATGATGTCGCCAAATTTTCAATGGGAAAACAATAGCTGTCAACTCTAAATCGTGTGTCGGTTAATTCTTTTCATGCGGCTTCAACTGTCTAGAAGCATAAGCTATCACCTTACCCTCTTGCATCAAAAAACAACCCAAACCGTTCAATTACGCATCACCAAAAATCTCAAACCCTTTACCCGACTCAGGTAGAACCGAAACTAATGCCTCAGTTAACGATGCTTTCAACTGTTCAAAACTCTGTTGACATTTCTCGGACCACTCGAACTTTACATCTTTCTATAGCAATCATCGAGAATCCTTTAAGAAAATACCGATAATAGCCAGCTAATCCCAAAAAGCTTCTGACTTCGGATATGTTTCTTGGTGGTTTCCAATCAATGATTGCTGAAATCTTACTCGGATCAACTCGTATACCTTCCGCTGAAACAATATGTCCCAAAAATCTAACCTTTCATAGCCAAAACTCTCATTTACTGAATTTAGCAAATAGTTGCTTATCTTTCAAGGTTTGTACCACAATTCTCAAATGCTAGGCATGTTCAGACTCATCTTGGGAATAGATCAGAATGTCATCAATGAATACAACAACAAGTCTATCTAATTATGGTCTAAAGATTTGATTCATCAAATCCATAAAACTATAGGAGCATTAGTTAATCCGAAAGGCATAACAAGAAATTCATAATGTCTGTACCTTGTTCTGAATGCAGTTTTTGGCACATCCAAATCTTTAACTCACAAATGATAATAACCAGATCTTAAACCAATCTTCGAAAACACTGTTGCTCATTTCAACTGATCAAACAAATAGTCAATTCTCGGCAACGGATATTTATTCTTAATCGTAACCTTGTTAAGCTGACGATAATCAATACATGGTCTCACCATTCTATCTTTCTTCTTCATGAACAACACTGGTGCACCCCAAGGCAAAATACTAGATCGTGTAAAACCTCTATCTGTTAACTCTTGCAACAGAGCTTTCAATTCTATCAAAGCCATTCTGTATGGAGCTATCGATATCGGTGATGTTCCTAGTATTAATTTAATAGAAAACTCAACCTCTTTAATTGGTGGCAACCTAGGCAACTCCTTTGGAAGCACATCCGGATATTCACAAACTACTGGTACTGATTCAATCTTTAACCTCAGACACTTTTGTATCCAGTACATACGCAAGGTAAGCATCACAACCTTTTCTCACATATTTCTAAGCTAACATCGATGATATCACAATAGGCAATTCACTTAACTCATTAGATTTAATTCGAAGGATTTCATTATTCTGACATTTCAATCCAATGGTCTTTTATCTACAATTCACAACCGCATCGTGTAGAGTCAACCAATCCATACCCAGAATCACATCGAATTCATCAAACGGTAAAAGCATCAAATTTGTCAAACAACAGTAACCCTGATTCATTAAAGAACATTTCTTGCAAACTTTATCAACAAGGAAATATTTGCCTAAGGGGTTCGATACTTTAATCGCAAACTCTGTAGACTCAACAGGTAAACTCTTACTAGACACTAAATTCTCACAAACATATAAATGAGTCGATCCAGGATTACTCAAGGCAATTACATTAGTGTCAAAAAGAGAAAATGTACCGGTAATAACATTTGATGACGATGCATCTTCGCAAGCTCGAATAGTGTAAGCTCTGGCTGGTGCTCTAGCCTCATATCTCACAGCAGAGTCCTTTGTTGTTCCTTTACTACTGGTCACATTTCTCGCATTTCTTAGTGGTCTCCCTTTAATAACTATGTTTCTTGGTCTTGCATTCTGAAATTTATCTTTCTCCACTAAATCAGGGTAATCTCGAATAAAGTGATCTAACAAACCACATTTGAAACAAGCTTTAGTATTCATCCAGCAATCTCTAAAATGTTGTCTTCCACATTGTTGACACTTGGGTTTAATGTTTCTCACACTACCGACACTCGATACTGATGTAGTTTGAGCTTTAGGACTTGAGTATTGCTTTCCACGATCTCTATTTGGATACCCCATTGAAGCATTCAATTGAGTCTACGAATCTCGTCATTTCTTTGATGAAGACTGATATGATTTACTCATCGATCTCTTTCTCAAATCTCTAGCCTTGAAATAAGCTTTTCTCTTTTCTTTGCCAAGTTCTTCGGCTTTACAAGCTCGGTCAACTAGCACCACAAATTCTTTCATTTCTAGAATCCCAACTAGCAATCTGATATCTTTATTCAACCTATCTTCGAATCTTTTACACATAATTGCTTCAGTTGAAACACATTCCTGAGAATATAATGCTCACTCTCGAGCTAACAATGGGTCTGCTCACATAAGCTGACGGTCATGACATAGCTACACGGTACTTCTCACACAAGCTAACGAGAATCCGTAACACATGCTGGATAACTCAACAATCAGTAACACGTACGGGCCATCACCCAAATCACATAACCCCTAATGACATGTAATTCATATCCTAATCTATTCCTAAGGTTCAACTGAGATTTCATATTTGCTGAATCGTCGTTGTAACATCCCAATTTAGGGTCTAGTCAGAATAGTGGTTTTGAGACCACAAATTTGACATAAGAAAATTTATTTTTAATTTATTTTTATTATATTTTTATGGTACAATTTCACAAAATTATTTTTTGAAAATTTCGTTTGAAAATTTTGACGTTTGGGCACTCAATTTAGTCAAAAAGACTAAATCGTAAAAAGTGCAAAAGTTGAGTTCTATATGCTAGAGGTGTCTAATTGTTATGAAATTTTAAATTGTAGGTCCTTATATGGTAATTATACCATTGGTTAAGTTGGTGGACAAAAATGGAAATGGTTAGGCATGTTTCCAAAGTTTTTCATTTAGGGCATTTTGGTCATTTAGTTATTAAAATGAATTAAAAACAAAATTAAAAGCCAATTTTTGTCCATCTTCAACCCCTTGGCTGAAACTTGCATGGAGAAACCATGGCTATGGTTTTTCAAGATTTCAAGCTCGATTGTAAGTCCGTTCTAGCCCCGTTTTTAATGATTTTTGCATTTTTGAAATCCCCGTAACAAGATCAATCTATTTCTACCATTTATTTGAGCTAGGGTTGATGTTTAAAAATTTACCCATGTGTTACATGTGTGTATTTTGATGTTTAAGGGAGGAATATGAATATTTTTTTGTGTGTTAAACGACTTTTACTAAGTAGTTTTCGGTGAAAACGCTAAAAAGGACTAATTTAGTAAAAATTTTGGACTTCTATAGTTACGAAAATGATTCGGAAGGCTTAAAGTGCAAAGAAATTAAATAAAAATCATTTTACGAGACTAGGGGCAAAAGTGTAAATATGACAAAGTTTAAGGGTAAAAATGTAATTTTTCCATAGTATGATGTTTGGATCACATTGAATAATGTGACTAATACTGATATTATAGATCAAAGAAAATGAGGTTTGGACCTAGAACGGGGGAAAAATGAGAAATTGACGGTTAGGTCCCTTTTGCCGTTTTGGTGTCGAGGTAAGTTCATGCGTAAATAATGCAACCTTATGTTATGTATTTAATATTTTGATATTGTATGAATTGTATAAATTTGTTTTTATGAAATTGATTAGTGACGATTTTGACGAAGTTTCGAGAAATGGGAAATCCCGATTTAACCTCAAGGGTAGAATACAAATGTTATGATATTAGGGCTACTGAGATTCCGTATAAGACCATATCTGGGATATGGCATCGGTATGTGATTTCATATAAGACCATGTCAGGGACATGGTGTCGATATGATATTTCATGTAAGACCATATCCGGGATATGACATTAATACGGTATTATGGGTATGAGATCCCCGAGCATCCTTAGTATTCCAATGTGGTTCAAGGGGTAAATCAAAGATGAGTATGAGAATGAAATTACCATGAGTAAACAGACATGTACGTAGGCTTATAATTGTAAATTCATGATTATTGTGGAAATAATTGTTTATTACCCATTGTGATTGATAGTGCACATACTTATGATGTTGGATATATGATAAATATAAATGATGATTACGTGTTAGGCTGTTAGGCCGAATTGACATGTGACCTAATATGTTTATGTAACATCCCTTAGCCGTATCCGAAGCCGGGACAGGATTCGAGGTGTTACCAGAATTAAAAATTCACAAACATGCAAAACCGGGACATAAAAATTCATCCAAATTAAAACTTTTCAAACACATGTAAATCATCCCTTATACAGGCCTTCGAGGCCTAAAACATACATCGAGGTGGTTTAGGACTAAACTGAGGACTTTAGAAAGCTCAGGGAAAAATTAGAGAAATTTTCATGAAATAGGGTCACACGCCCGTGTGGACACAGGGACACGCTCGTGTGTCTTTAACACGCTCGTGCCCGCAGGCTGTGTAACTCTCTATTTATGACGTCAACAAAACAAATTGATCCACATGGCCAAGCCACACGCTCGTGTGCTAGGCTATGTCCTCTACACGGCTGAGACACATGACTGTGTCTCTACCTGTGTAACCAACACTTAGGCTATTTTCCAAGCCTTATGTTGTCCTTAATTCTCTCCCATACTTATACATATTATAGACACACATTATAACATCAATTTAATGGTTAGTCATCCTTTAGTAAAATTCCGTTAAAGCATTTACATGTTGTCATACATGTGTTTATTACCTATACTCATGTTACACCAAGTTAGACATTCCAATTCACATTCTACAATTGTCCATATTCAATCATTATCAACTTACTACCTTTCCACACATTCATTCCATGGCCACGACCACTTCAAATGGTCTTAGAGCATTCATAATGTACATGTGTTATACTAATCATTCATAATAACCAATTATAAACACATCACAAACATTAACACATAGCAAGAATAATTAGGCTTACAAGCCATAAACATTTAAGCCACATCTCATGGACATATACAATAAATCAATATAAGTCGATACATTTGGCTAATCATAACAACATCTAACATGAATACTCGTCCTTATACATGCCACTCACTTGAAAGTATTTAATACACATATGACAATACTCTAGAGTTGTTGGCTTGATAGTGTGATGCTGCCTCTGACGGTCTCCAACCCTGAGCTGACCTAAGAACACGAAGGAAATGTAGAGGAGGGAGTAAGCTTAAAGCTTAGTAAGTCCATATGAAAATAATAAGCAAATTATCAACATGATTCCATGAAAATGAAATCATAAATACACTTTTGCTGATTTTCTGGTCATGCTGTTTTCTCGAGTCATAGTTTATTTCTATCTAGAGCTATGAGACTCCAAATTAAGATCTGTTAATTTTCTATGAAACTAGACTCATATTTCTTCTTACCATAAAATTTTTAGAATTTTTGGTCTAGCCAATAAGTACAGTTTATTCATTAAATATACCCCTATTTCACTGTCTGACAACTCCGACCTCTCTTCACTAAAAATTATTTATCTCATGGTACGAAACTCCAAATTGAGAACCACTAATTTTCCTAGAAAATGATTTTGACCATGCAAATTATGACCCATAATTATTTTTTTACAATTTTCAATGATTTTCTCAAATCAGAACAGGGGATTCCAAAATCATTATGACCCTGTTTCAAAAATATTCAATTATCACAGAATATGAAATTCTTTTTCCTTCATCATTTCTTTTATGAGAAAATAGGCTCATTAAGCTTTAATTTCATATCATATTCAACCTTTAATTCAATTTCTACCATTTTTGGTGATTTTTCGAAGTCACACAAATGCTGCTGTCCAAAATTGTTTTATTACAAAATTTCACTTTTACATAATTTCACTTACTCCATTCTATCTTACCAAAAGATTTGCTCAACTATCGAGCACATTGCTCACAACTTTTCACATAGGTATACTTGCACTTATTCATCACATAGTCATGTACATATGTATTTTCACTTAGTAAATTTCCTGTTGAACTCACCGGAATAATAACAGATACCCGGTGGCCTGTGCATATACCACCCTTGTAACCGAAGCTCTCTGGTACCCATAGTAGCTTGCACTTAGTACTACACATGCAACCTATCAATCTAGTACACATAATATCCTGCACTTAGTACTACACACTGACTTAACCATCTGATACACATAGTAGCCTGCACTTAGTACTATACATGTGATCGAAGTTAACGGGTATGCATAGTAGCCTGCACTTAGTACTACACATGTGACCTATCAATCTGGTACACGTAGTAGCCTGCACTTAGTACTACACACATGACTTAACCATCTGATACATGTAGTAGCCTACACTTAGTATTACACACGTGATCGAAGTTAACGGGTACGCATAGTAGCCTGCACTTAGTACTACACACGTGACTCACAACGAATCATTTGTATCTCTTCTATTCCGAAGGTTCAATTGGGAAATTCTTCACTTTTCAAGATTTTACTAACTCGTTCTTAGTCAATTCCGATTCGTAGTTTACAGCAATTGATCATTCTATAGGCAGCCACATCTCATATAATAACAAAAGATAATAGCATAAAAAGAATCGAAATATTATTTACATACAAACTTACTCATTTCAAAGAAACACCAAATTCCATCAAAATTTCAAACCTTTACTGGACGTACTCGAATCGTGGCTTCATTCACGTAGCAATATCTCATAATCACATGGCATTGCAACATTTTCATCATAATAGCAAAACATCAAGAACAGGTTATATCATTAAAATAATCACTTACTATCAATTTATTCACATATATACTTACAACTCATGTAATATCGAAGCATTAGCATTCAAATACAAAATTGCATTATTAAAATCACATGAACTTACCTCGGGTTCGAGTACGATTATATATTTTGATTTAGTCTACAATCTCATTCGTTTCCACCAATATATGCCTGAATCTCATTTTCGTTGATCAATAATACCACATTTATCTTACTAATTAGTCACATTATTCATATGGGTCCAAAAATCATACTTTTACAAATTTATATTTTGACCCCTAAACTTTCACATATTTGCACAATGGCCCCTAGTCTCGTAAAAAGATTTTTATTCAATTTCCTTGCATTTTAAGCCTAGCCAAATCATTTTCATAACTGTAGCATCCCCTAATTTCCACTAAATCACACTTTTATGAAAAATTTTGTAACTTTTACAAAACCGTCCTTTTTGACAATTTCACCGAAAATCACTTCGTAAAAGTCGTTTATTACACGCCGAGCATTCATATTCTACCATTATACATCAAAACACATGCATGTCATTCATGGGTAAACTTTTAAACACAAACCCTAGCTCAAAATATGGGTAGAAATGAGTAGATCTTGTTACAAGGATTTCAAAAACGTAAAAATCACTAAAAACGGAGCTAGAACGGACTACAATCGAGCTTGGAAGCTTGAAAAACCCTAGCTATATCTTCTCCATGTAAATTTCGGCCATGGGGTAGAAGATGGACAAAAATTGGATTTTAATTTTGTTTTTAATTCATTTTAATTACTAGATTACCAAAATGCCCCTAACTTAAAAATATTCTATTTCACCCATTTCATGTCTATTTTTGTCCAAAAAATTATCCGTTGGTCTAATTACCATTTAAGGGCCTCCAATTTAAAATTTCAAAACAGTTAGACACCTCTAACATGTAGAACTCAACTTTTACACTTTTACAATTTAGTCCTTTTGACCAAATTAAGTGCCCAAACGTCAAAATTTTTGAACGAAATTTTCGTGAATTCATCCCATGAAATTGTAGACCATAAAAATATAATAAAAACAAGTTTTATTGAGTCATATTTGTGGTCCTGAAACCACTGTTCCGACTAGGCCCTAATTCGGGATGTTACAACTCTCCCCCTTTTAGGGATTTTCGTCCCCGAAAATCATACCAGAAGAGTGGTTCAGTTTTCACATAAACTCCACTATCTGATAATCATTGTTGAATAACCTCTATTCAGGCTATATTTAATACTTAGGTCTTTAATTTCTCATACTAAAGTCATGAACAATTCTGTGTTATACGACGCATCAATCGAATCTTGACTTCTATCAGAGAACTCATGTATACAAGGGTCGAACCCATACCATCATAGAATATGTATATACACATCATACTTGAATCCTCTCAGATTCAAATGGCATAGCAGCCCGATCATCATGGCCTTAAGTTTTCTATCATTTTATATAGCTCGATAGTTCACTAGTTCGACCTCTGGTCATCATTAGCTTTTTCAATAATTCACAATATAAATCCCGGATCTCAATCCGATTAACAAAAACTAGAATTTTAAGAAATTCAACAATCTCAAAGATACTTAATCCCATAAGTCTGATGAGTGGAAATTCAGTACTTACCGACATGATTTGCAGATTCATCAATTACTTAACAACAAGTCATATGACATCTTTCTCTTTCAAAGATAGGAATAATTCTAATATGAAATCTATAGTAATCTCATTCTCAGAGCTATACCATAACTATCTTATCATCCTTTAACAATTCAAGTCAGCTACATTATCTCAACTTAAGTCTTTCTATGACAGCAGATACTTTAAGCTATCACACTGCCCTTCTTGCCTTAAAACACATCACTGAAAATCGAGAGTCTTTGCTCAATGCAGACTAAACTAATTTCAAGGCTTCGGTTAACAATATTCTCATATATTGAAATCATTACCAACATGTTGTAGACCATTCAACTTTCACAGGATAAAAACTTTATCATTCAAAGCAACTTTAAATCGTATCAAAGTCTTCTAAGATATATACACTTTCATTCAGACTATCTGTCTTTTACCTGGAGTGGTAAAATCTTATTCTCAGACTTGGGAAAAAAATTTGGAATAAATATCCCATTAAATCTTTCAAACAATAACCCATACAAACTGAACAACCAAGCCGATTTTAATTATTACTTGATAAAGTTTCAGGAAATCATTCCTTTCAGTTGTCAAAACAATTTAACATGTAATCATGCAAAATTCACTCATCATACTAATCAAAGTTCTTTTCAATTGCATTAGCTCAAGGTAGTATAAATGTTCCAAATTGAAGGCATTAACTTGATTAACTTTCTTGAGAAAAGAAATCCATCATACAAGCTAATACTAGCAATTTCACCACTTATGCCTTTGGCGATGTCAAATCCTTCACAAAGATTTAGAGAAATCTAGATACTAGAATTACCACATTACGATGATCAAAGTAGAAGCATAGTCACACTTGACATGATTATCACAACTAAAGAACACACTGTAGATATGAGCTGTGATTGATAAATTCTGGATATAGATAACAAGAAAACCAGGATCTCCAAGATAGAGAAATCCAAGATAAGGAAATCCAAGATACAATATCAAAATGAAAGACCTAGAACAAAGCTCATAAGAAAATATGGAAGATTTCGATAATTTTCCAGAAGAAAGAAGTCCAGAAGGATACATCATTCAAGCCCACTGGAACTAAATGCAACAAGAATAATGTACCTTCCAATATATATATATCGAATAGAGCATCCATTAGAAGGAACAGAATCATAAAATCAGGTACATTATCTCATAAAATCCCAACAGAAGGAACGTAATAGAATGCCAGAGGGAAAATAGAGCAATACAAATTCATCAACATTATTTCATCATCATAGTAACATTTTCACAAGCTTATTCAACACTGATCTTATAAAATCCTTTACAAAACACCATTCTGGTAAGGGGGTGGGGTCGTAAGGTCCCTAACTCGTCTCTCATACACATATACATATAACACTATTTCATCATCATAGTAACATTTTTACAAGCATATCATCCACTTCAGGAAAACTATTATTCATGTTTGTATGACACGAACTTTTCAGTTATCTTATTTAAACCAGTGCATTTATGCATACATTCTATGGATTCTGAATAACTTTACTTATCCCATTCATTCAATCAAACAAGTCATGCACATAACATCTTATGAGGGCCAAAAACATGGATAAATATGTCACAATCAAAACTATTATCTGGCACTTCATCATCTATATATCATTTCATTCGTATGAATTAAGCCATCAATTTAACGTAAATAAGTTCATTACGTTATAATCCTTTGTCTTATTTAAAGATATCGTTAAAATTCATCAACATTCAACATCCAATTGGGAAAATGACATTTTTATCCGTAACATGATATTATAAACCTGTATTCATACCTTTATGAATTTCTTTTTATCATATTCACTTAATCAAACAAGTCAAGTGCACAACATCATATGAATATCAAACAAGCATGAGTATTCCTCGTAACATAAAGTTTTATCTCACATGTTATCACATACATATCATGAACTTTTATTCATACTTTTCTGAGTTTAGGCTCATCATAACTGTGCTTTACCTAAATACCTTACCTTCAAATTTAACATGGTCGGTGTAGCTCGGTTGGAGAGTACCTCTGTCTAAACAAGATGGTTCTCATTCGCGTCGGGAGATATCACACTATCACAGATTGGTGCCATGTATAGCTAGACTCTCGTTCATGGTAGGTTAGTCTGAGAATCGACTAAACCATAGCTCTGATACCACTAAATGTAACATCCCTTACCCGTATCTAAAGCCAGGACAAGGTTTGAGGCGTTACCGAACTTAAACATTCACAAACATGCAAAATCGGGCCATCAAATGTCATCCAAATTAAAACTTTTCAAACACATATAAATCGTCCCTTATACAGGCCTTCAAGGCCAAAAACATACATCGGGGTAGTTCAGGACTAAAACGAGGATTTAGAAAGCTCTGGGAAAACTTAGAGAAATTTTCATGAAACAGGGTCACACGCCCGTGTGGACACAGGGACATGCTCATGTGTCTTCAACACGCCCGTGTCCTCAGGCCGTGTAACTTTCTGTTTATGACGTATGCAAAACAAATTGATCCACACGGCCAAGCCACACACCCGTGTGCTGGGTCGTGTCCTCCATACGGCTAAGACACATGGCCGTGTCTCTGCCCGTGTAGCCAACACTTAGGCTATTTTTCAAGCCTTATGTTGTCCTTAATTCTCTCCCATACTTATACACATTATAGATACACATTATAACATCAATTTAATGGTTAATCATCCTTTAGTAAAATTCCGTTAAAGCATTTACATGTTGTCATACATGTGTTTATTACCTATACTCATGTTACACCAAGTTAGACATTCCAATTCACATTCTACAATTGTCCATATTCAATCATTATCAACTTACTACCATGCCACACATTCATTCCATGGCCACGACCACCTCAAATGGTCTTAGAGCATTCATCATGTACATGTGTTATACTAATCACTCATAACAACCAATTATAAACACATCACAAACATTAACACATAGCAAGAATAATTAGGCTTACAAGCCATAACCATTTAAGCCACATCTCATGGACATATACAATAAATCAATATAAGCCGATACATTCGGCTAATCATAACAACATCTAACATGAAAACTAGTCCTTATACATGCCACTCACTGGAAAGTATTTAATACACATATGACAATACTCCGGAATTGTTGGCTTGATAGTGTGATGCTGCCTCCGACGGTCTCTAACCCCAAGTTGACCTGAGAACACTAAGGAAATGAAGAGGAGGGAGTAAGCTTAAAGCGTAGTAAGTCCATATGAAAATAATAAAGCAAATTATCAACATGATTCCATGAAAATGTAATCATAAATACACTTTTGCTGATTTTCTGGTCATGTTGTTTTCTCAAGTCATAGTTACTGATTTATTTATATCCGGAGCTACGAAACTCCAAATTAAGATCCATTAATTTTCTATGAAACTATACTCATATTTCTTCTTACCATAAAATTTTCAGAATTTTTGGTCTAGCCGATAAGCATAGTTTATTCATTACATATACCCTTGTTTCACTGTCTGACAGCTCTGACCTCTCTTCACTAAAAATTATTTATCTCATGGTACGAAACTCCATATTGAGAACCACTAATTTTCCCAGAAACTAAACTCATTAAGGACTTTTAAGCATGTAAATTATGACCCGTAATTAGTTTTATACAATTTTCAATGATTTTCCTAAATTAGAATAGGGGATTCCAAAATTATTCTGACCTTGTCTCACAAAAATCCAATTATCATAGAATATGAAATTATTTTGTCTTCATCGTTATTTTTTGAGAAAATAGACTCATCAAGCTTTAATTTCATATCTTATTCAACCTTTAATTCAATTTATATAATTTTTGGTGATTTTTCAAATTCACACAACTGCTGCTGTCCAAAATTGTTTTATTACAAAATTTCACTTTTACATAATTTCACTTACTCCATTCTATCTTACCAAAAGATTCGCTCAATTATCGAGCACATTGCTCACAAATTTTCACATAGATATACTTGCACTTATTCATCACATAGTCATGTACATATGTATTTTCACTTAGTAAATTTCCCGTTGAACTCATCGGAATAATACCAGATACTCGGTGGCCTGTGCATATACCACCCTTGTAACCGAAGCTCTCTGGTACGCATAGTAGCCTACACTTAGTACTACACATGCGACCTATCAATCTGGTACACGTTGTAGCCTGGACTTAGTAGTACACATGTGATCGAATTTAACGGGTACGCATAGTAGCTTGCACTTAGTACTACACATGCGACCTATCAATCTGGTACACCTAATAGCCTGCACTTAGTACTACACACGTGACTTAACCATCTGATACACGTAGTAACCTGCACTTAGTACTATACACGTGATCGAAGTTATCGGGTACGCATAGTAGCCTGCACTTAGTACTACACACGCGACCTATCAATCTGGTACACGTAGTAGCCTGCATTTAGTACTACACACGTGATCGAAGTTAACAGGTACGCATAGTAGCCTGCACTTAGTACTACACTTGCGACCTATCAATCTGGTACACGTAGTAGCCTGCACTTAGTACTACATACGTGATTGAACCATCTGATACACGTAGTAGCCTACACTTAGTACTATACACGTGATCGAAGTTAACGGGTAGGCCTAGTAGCCTGCACTTAGTACTACACATGCGACCTATCAATATGGTACACGTAGTAGCCTGCACTTAGTACGACACATGTGACTCACAACGAATCATTTGTATCTCTTCTATTCCGAAGGTTCAATCGGGAAATTCTTCACTTTTCAACATTTTACTAACTCGTTCTTGGTCAATTCCGATTCGTAGTTTACATCAATTGATTATTCTATAGGCAGCCACATCTCATATAATAACAAAAGATAATAACATAAAAAGAATCGAAATATTATTTACATACAAACTTACTCGTTTCAAATAAACATCATATTTCATCAAACTTCCAAATCTTTACCGGACGTACTCGAATTGTGGTTTCATTCACATAGCAAATCTCATAATCACATGGTATTGCAACATTTTCATCATAATAGCAAAACATCGAGAACATGTTATATCATCAAAATAATCACATAATATCAAAATTTTCACATATATATACTTACAACTCCTGTAACATCGAAGCATTAGCATTCAAATACAAAATTGCATTATTAAAATCACATGAAATTACCTCGAGTTCGAGTACGACTATATATTCTGTTTTAGTCCATAATCTCATTCATTTCCAATATATGCCCAAATCTCATTTTCCTTGATCTATAATACAAAATTTATCTTACTAATTAGTCACATTATTCATATGGGTCCAAAAATCATACTTTTACAAATTTTTATTTTGACCCTTAAACTTTCACATATTTACACTATGGCCCCTAGGCTCGAAAAAAGATTTTTATTCAATTTCCTTGCATTTTAAGCCTAGCTGAATCATTTTCATAACTGTATCAGCCCCTAATTTCCACTAAATCACACTTTTATGACAAATTTTGTAACTTTTACAAAATAGCCCTTTTTGAGAATTTCACCAAAAATCACTTAGTAAAAGTCGTTTATTACTCACCGAGCATTCATATTCTACTATTAGACATCAAAACACATGCATGTCATCCATGGGTGAATTTTTAAACACAAACCCTAGCCTAAAATATGGGTAGAAATGAGTAGATCTTGTTACGAGGATTTCAAAAACGTAAAAATCATTAAAAACGGGGCTAGAACAGACCTACAATCGAGCTTGAAGCTTGAAAAACCCTAGATATGTTTTCTCCATGCAAGTTTCAGCCATGGGGTAGAAGATGGACAAAAAGTGGCTTTTAATTTTGTTTTTAATTCATTTTAATTACTAGATTACCAAAATGCCCCTAACTTAAAAATATTCTATTTCACCCATTTCATGTCCATTTTTGTCCAAAAAATTATCCATTGGTCTAATTACCATTTAAGGGCCTCTAATTTAAAATTTCATATTAATGAGACACCTCTAACATGTAGAACTCAACTTTTGCACTTTTTACAATTTAGTCATTTTGACCAAATTGAGTGCCCAAACGTTAAATTTTTGGAACGCAATTTTCATGAAATCATCCCATGAAATTGTAGACCATACAAATATAATAATAAAAAAATTTATTGTGTCAGATTTGTGGTCCCGAAACCGCTGTTTCGACTAGGCCCTAATTCGGGATGTTACAATTTATGTGCTTGAATTGTATTTCAATGGGTATGTTAAGAATGAGAAAGTATGTGACTATATTTCGAGTGATGCAGGTATGTACACATAACTCATGTGAAGTGAGTTTGGTATATGATGAATTCTTGGTGAGAATGTACATGAACAAGTTATACTTGTGAAACATTGATAACCTTGTGACAAATGATCTATATTTATGATGAACGGATGCATGATATGATTTGATAATGATCATGTGATAGGCTTAGGAGCCTAATTTATTTGTAATATTTTACGGTTCATTTATTTAAATTGTATTTCATTAGATATGAGGAAAATAAAGACATGCATAATTTCCGAATAAAGACATTATAGGAATATAGTAAGATACGAGCTTAGACAAGTGAAAGGTGGTTGAACTATAGGTTGAAATTATGATTACTCAAAAATAATGTGCATGTGATTAAGAGGATGGAAATAACTTGTTAGTTAATGTGATATGTTATAATGGGAAGACTATAGTGGCTAGGCTAATGCCAATGCATGTAAATGGTGATTATAAGTTAAATGAGTAAGCACTATGAATGAATAAGTAAAAATCTTAAAATCTAATGCCAATTTAAATTATAGTACTCTTATGGATGGATAAAGTAAATGAATGTTAATAGTTGTTTATTATTTGCATATGAACTTACTAAGCTATATTATATAGCTTACCCCCTTCCTTTCCCATGCCTTATAGGTTAATTTAGCTAGCTCGGGTTGAAGACCGCTGGAGATGCCATCACACTATCGAGCTATCATGTGGGTAAAAATGAATACAAACCTCTTAAGTTATGGCATGTATAGTGACTTAGTCAATTGTGAATGTGTCATTACGATTTAGCCAAAGGTATTGGCTTGTAATGGCTAAGGGTTTGATGTAATGTGAAGCCATGTAAATTGGCTTATATTGATATTTGATTCATTTTGTATAAGGCCATGAGATGTGGCTTATATTGATTATCAGGTTGTAAGCCTATTTATTTAAGTATACATGTGCCCATGCAATGGTGATGTGGTTGGTGGTTGTGTGAATGTGATGAGATGTGTTGTGGTTATGAAGTCTTATGCATGTATAAGTAAAGATGAAATGATCACGGTCATGTCTTGTCTGTGTATGTTTATGTGCTCACTTATGCCATGCTAAATGCCTTTGAAGTCATGTATGTGTATGTGCAAATAAGGGTGGCAACTGGCTTGGAAAATAGCCTCAAATTTGTCCACACAGGTAGGCATGCAGGCGTGTCTAGACCATGTGTGACACACAGTCTGCCCCCATGGGCATGTGATCCGGTCGTGTGTCCCATGTACCCTAATTTGGTAAAATAGAATGCTTAGTAGTAAACACACGGGCAGAGACACGGTCATGTGTCTCAGCCGTGTGGAGGCCATGGCTTAAGCACACGGGCATGTGACTTGGCCGTGTGACCTCAATTTAGTTGATGACGTCATAAACAGAGAGTTACACGAGCGTGTCCCAAGCCACATGGGCGTGTGACCCTCCAAAATAGGAAAATTTTCTAAGTATTGTATAAGTTTCGAGAGTTCTCAGTTTAGTCCTGAACCACATCTAATGTATGCTTTGGGTCTCGAAGGCACATATAAGGGACGATATGCACGTGAATGAAAAGTTTTAAATTTGGACAAAAATTCAAGTCTCGATTTTGTATGATTGTGTAAGTTTATGTTCGGTAACGCCTCGTACCTTGTTCCGACGTCGAATATGGGTAAGGGGTGTTACAGTTGTCAACTATATCCACAAGGTCGTATTCACAATTTATGCAATATTAAAACATTTAAAACACAAATATAATAATGCTTATTACATACGAACTTACCCTGAACGCTAAAATGACATAACGGATCGACTAGTCAAAAACCTTGTTTTCCCCCCCGATCTAAATCCGAATGTCACTTTTCTTGATTTAAATGTAATCAAAATTAACTTATTTAATTATCATTCTATTCAATTTAATCTAGAATACACATTATAGCAACTTTACACTTTTGCCCCTAATATTTTAACATTTTTACAATTTAGTCCTTATCTCATAAAAACAAAAATTTATGAAATTCAACCTATACCCATGCTAGCTGAATTTCAATTAAGTCCCTAGCATCCCATATTTTTCATTTATTTCACAATTTAACCACAAAATTTCAACATTTCTCAATTAAATCCCTAGATGTCAATTTTGTCAAAAATCACTTTAAAAATGTTGTTTATCTAACAACAAACATGCATTTTCTATCATCAAACATCAAAATACACCTATATTCATCAATGGAAAAACTCTAAACCTTTAACAGTTTTGCAAATTACTCCCTGGGCTAGCTAGATTAAGTTGCAACAATCTCAAAAACATAGAAATCATTAAAAATGGGACAGAAATCATACCTAAATGGACAACAATGCTTTGGCCAAATATCGAACCCTAACCATGGCTTTTTCTCTCCTTTAAATTCAGTAATGAAGAACATGAATGCACCAATTGTTTTGTTTTATTTAATTAATCTTTAATAACCAAATTACAAATTTAACCTTAATGATAAACCTTTAAAATCACCTAAATAATGTCCATCTTTGTCCACTCATATTAACAATGGTATAATTACCATGTAAGGACCTCTACTGTTTAATTTCATAATCATTTAATACCTTTAGCTAATAGAAACACAAGTTTTACATTTTACGCGATTTAGACCTTTTTATCAAATTAAACACTCAAACGATAAAATTTCTTAACAAAACTTTTATAAAATCATATCATCATGTTATAGACATTAAAATAATAATAAAATAATTATTTTGACTCAGATTTGTGGTCTTGAGACCACTGTTCTGATTTGACTAAAAACGGGTTGTTAAAATTATACAAGTCATATTTATCACCCAAATTGGCATCCATCTACACTCAACATTTTGCATATAAATAAGCCATATTAAGGCATCCAAAACAAGTAAAATCAAGCCTTAAACTTGTAGTATATTCACATACATCCAATATGCCCTTAGGCACCTCAAATGACAAGTATAAATATGTGTAACCATGTGATCCATGTAACCAAGTAATCAACCAACTTTTATGTATAATTGCATCAATACACAACATTTAAATCATATACCAAAACTTACCATTTGGTACCAATTGTACCACTTATTCAATAGTATCAAACACATATATGCTTACCATAGCATAGCACCAAATAACAGCAAGTTATAAAACATACCTCATATGCATATTCAACTACTATTTTACCTTTCATCATTCAACCACAAATCAATCTGCATATCAACCTTATAAGGCAAATTATGCACAGACCAAAATACCAAAACACAAGCCATTATAATCGAAACTAGCCAACCACAAGTACCGAATGAGCCGATGGATAGTGTGATATAGCTCCGACAAGCTTCCAACCCGAACAAGCTTCTGAATCACTTTAAAACATGGGAAAATAACACAGAGTAAGCATTTAAGCTTAGTAAGTTCGTATAACATAGAATTTAACTTAGCATTTAATCACAATTCAGGTAACTAAACATAGCATACCCAAACTCAATTTGGCCAAAAGCCTAAGCACAAATTCTCCAACATGTTAGTCATGTGAAACACATATAATAGCCAATACACATGGATGAACTCAAAAATTATTCAAGTTGCCTATACATGTATCATCCATTTCATGTATCAATGTATCATGTAACATCATTTCCATGTATTTCATGTAAATACCTATAGTATTTCGTATAGAACTCATACAATCTCATAACAGAATTGTGGCCGTTGAACCATTTAGAATATCGTTGGATACTCGGGTAGCACACACAAGGTGTACTAAACTGTAATCCTGAATTCTTGTACATGTATGTTTATACGAGCTCTGAATTGATATGCTGTTACGATCTATAAATGGTAAGCTCATACGAGCTAAATATTGGTAAGCTCATGCGAGCTAAATATCAGTAACCCTATTGACATGTCATTTGTATCCTACAAATTCCTAAGGTTTAAACGAGACTCAATAATTGCCGTACGTCGTTGGATATGCGATTGGTATTCATCTATGACAGTAATGCAAGTTACATACATATAATTCAATTAAAGTATATAATTACACAATTAAATTACATGAACTTACCTCGACGAGTATACGCAGATACAAAGGTGATTAATCTGAGATTTTTCCTTTACCCCGGTCTAACTCAGCATGAGGTCTATCATGATCTATACAGATAAATTTAACTTAATTTGTAACACCCCTTACCCGTGTTTAACGCCGAGATAGGATACGAGGCATTACCGGACTTAAACATACACATACATGTAAAACTGGGCCATAAAACTTCAACCAATTGAAAAACATTCAAACACATGCATATCTCCCTTATACGGGCCTACGAGGCCCAAAACACACATCGGGGGTGGTTCGGGACTAAGCCAAGAACTTCGAAAAATTTTACAACACTCAGAGAAATTTTCCATGTTTAGAGAGTCACACGCCCATGTGGCTTGGGCCACGCCTGTGTCCTCAGCTCGTGCAACACTCTATTTATGACGTCAGTAATGAAATGGGGTCACACGACCAAGTCACACGCCCGTGTTCCCCACACGGCTAAGACACACAGCCGTGTCTCTGCCCATGTGGCCAACACTTAGGCTATTTTCCAAGCCTTGGTCAACCATAATCCCCTCACGCATTTATACAACATCAAGGATATATAACCTGTCATCCATTTAATGATTAAACATCCTCAATTAAGTCACAAACATACCATTTGCATGTCATCATACTTGTGTTTCTCATACTTCTTTTATATCAAGTCTAGACATACCAAATCATATTCATTTGGCCTTGTCATCTTCACTACCACTTATACCCTTATACCATGGCTGTCTTCATGCTGATCATCTAGCATTCATAGTCATGTCTAGTTCATATCCTTAGTGTCATATATCACACACTCACATTAACATGTTTCCATAAGGCATTCCACACTAATTCCATTCTTCATTAACATCATTAACTTACTCTAAATTTACACTTTTATACTAAGAATATGGTCACATCTATTGATCAAAGTTCGTCCATCAAATATCATACCATATCATACATCCATCGATATCAAGCCATCACAACATGCACATCATCAAAACATTAGAATATTCTAGCAAAAATCAATTAGGTTTACAACCCAATGATCAAATATAAGCCATATCTCATGGCTTTATACAAATGAATCATTATAAGCCAACTCAGTTGGCCAAATCATGAAACACATATCATAAAGTACTAAGTCTCTATACATGCCATTCACTTGAAAACACTTAAGATTTATTAATACCCGGCTTGATAATTTGATAGCATGATGCTACCTCTAACGATCTCTAACCTCGAGCTAACCTGACAACACTAAAAGAAATGGAAAGGAGAGGGGTAAGCTTTATAGCTTAGTAAGCCCGTCCGAAAATAATAATAAGAAATTTATTAACGTGGTTTTGCCAAATTCTTACAACATATTCTCATGGTAACACAATCGAAGTTGCACATAATTCCACTATTTGCTCATATTCCAGTCAAGCTGTCTACTCGAGTCATAGTCACTAAGTTATTAATATCTTGAGTTACGGAACTCCAAATTAAGGTTCACTAATTTTACCTGAAATTAGACTCACATATCTTCTTACCATAAAATTTTCAGAATTTTTGGTTTAGACAATAAGTATAGTTTATTCTTCAAAGTTACCCCTGTTCTGCTGTTTGATAGCTTCGACCTTTCTTTACTAAAATTATTTATCTCTTAGTACAGGATTCAAATGATGTTCCCGTCTCTTTATCTTGAAAATAGACTCATTAAGAATTTATTAATATAAATTCTAACCAATAATTATACTTGTACAATTTTTAGTGATTTTCCAAATTTAAGACAGAGGAGCCTGAAATTACTCTGACCCTGTCTCACAAATATTCAAATATCTCATAATGTGAAATTCTTTTTTTTTACACCATTTCCTCTATGTAAAAATAGATTCAAGAAGATTTAACTCATATCTTATTCAGTTTCTAATTCAATTGCCACAAGTTTTGGTGGATTTTCAAAGTCACACAACTGTGGCTGTCCAAAATTATTTTAGTGCAATATCATGATAACTATCATATGATGACATAATAAACATAATTAGAAACATAAACATAAGTTTATTCATCATTCAAAACCTTTGACTTACTTATCACCCACATATCACTTTATCATGAAACATCATATATCAAAGCATTACTCGTGAGTTTAGTGTACATAACTGTTCCAACTCGTAATACAACATATAATCATAACTTCCTTAACATATTCTCCTTAGGATTTTCGTCACATCATCCATTACATTACCTGTTGAACACTCGGAATACTGTTGGATATGCGGAAAACTTGCACATTGTGCTACAAACATAGCCACATGCTACCTCACATCATAATCACACATTGCTTGCTCTAGAGCGAATCATGGGCCCGCTCACACAAGCTGATAGTCAGGACGTAACTACTCGGGCTTCTCACACAAGCTGATAGGTACTCGCAACACATGTCGGGCTACCTAGGCACTTGTAGAACGTACAAGACCAGCACCCAGATTCACATAATCACATATACACATAATTTCATGAGCTCATAAACACATAGTTCCTAGTGACATGTCACATCGTATCCTAAACTATTCCTAAGGTTCAAACGGGATTTTCTCGATATTTTATGTTCGTCGAACTCATTCACAATCTCGTGCTTATAGCTTATAACATTGTAACACCCCAAACCTGGCCAAGGCGCTATGGCCGAATCTGGTGTGTCACATTGAAGTGTTTTAGCAAAAACTGTGTTTTCATTGAAAACCCTTTTTAAAATAAAAGAACATCTTAAAAGTAAACTCCTTTCAATCACTTGTTTGAAACATAAGATTTGATGAAAACATGTCACTTAAAAATTTAGTTGCGGAAACGTAGAAAAGACATACTATAGTTTAAGGAACCACGCTAAACTTCTTATAATTACAATGAAAATAATAATAATAATTCAAGTAATAATAACATAATGAAAACCTTATTACAATCTGATCTGAACACACTTAAAAAGAAATAAAAACTTAAATGCTTTAAAAAAAACCAAGTTTGAATTATCTTGCTAGCCGGCCACCCAGAATCCCTCCAAACATCGAACCTTCTATTGAGCATCACCTGAAAATAAAATAAAAGAGGGGGTGAGTTTTTGTAAACTCAGTGTGCACAACCCTCAATGAAAAACAAGGATTCAAAGAGAAATCATCAAACATGCAATGCAATCCTATCCAAATTATCTATCCGTTACACACCAGCTCCGTCCCCCGTCACACCATGTGGGGATATAAATATCGACCCACCCAGCCCACACACTGATGGTAGCCCGGTGGCGGAACTACATTCATTTACATATTGGGCTTTAAAAGCCGTCGGTGGATCCACGATTGTCCGGCAACCATGCGATCCTCATATACTTCCTCCATTCCATAATTCCCACCCCATATGCAACTTAAGCAGAACATCATATGTATGCATGTCATGTCCATAAAACTTATATTTAACACCTAGGGGTATTTTGGTCATTTTCACCCTTAGGGGCATTTCGATAATTTTCCCTTAATTATGGTTTTCACTTACCTTGACCCGTTAACAAGTCCCGCGTGCTAAGATGAACAAATACTATGAACCAGGTAGGATTCTAAAGAAGAGGAGCTGGGTCATTAAGATCGCTTAAGTACCAAGCTCTCCCTAGATCCAATCTTAGACATGCATATACCGTTGCCACACCTTAACCCTTTGACTTGTCCACGGTCTCAATATGTTAATTCAGTTTTATGTAGTTGTCATATACTAGGCCCAAAACCCCTTACAATGCCCAAACAAATTCACATACCTATATCTGGCCCATTAAGCCCAATCATATTCATATGGCCCATTAGGCCCAAATCACCTATATATGGCCCATTAGGCCCAAATCACATTTATATAGCCCGTTAGGCCCAGTCACATTCATATTCATGCTCACATACAAATTCCTATCACATAGCATCAATATTTAGTTTTTACCTATTATGGGCCCAATAGCCCATCGGGCCCATTTAGCCCATTCTGGCTCGTATAGCCAAATCACGACCCAAGTCCACGGTATCGCCCGTGGGTCTCAAGCAACCTATTGGTCTCCCCCTTACAAGTGTTCACGCACTCACAAGACTACCGTAGCCAAACTTTCGGCTTTTCGGTATTTCGGTATTTCGGCTTTTACTGATTCATAGTGTGTGTGCAGTACATGTACACACCTGGTAAGCAAGCGTGCCACGATTCCCTTAGTCACCAACCTACAATGATATCACCCTTCCATTAATCGTATGTTTAATCCATACTCTACCCAAAAACCGAAACCTCACCTTAACCTTACCTTGAACACCAATCCTTAATAGCTTTCCTTAATCACGTACTCCCTAGATCTGCATTAATCTTACTCATTAAAACCAGAATAATAGATGACTCGTATCCAACACAAGTCCCCTTACCTTAACTATGAACATTCAGCCACCTTAGCTAATAGGAGAGGAATACTTACCAATACTGCAACACCTAAGGAGTAATTCGGCAATGAGATAAGATCCGAGATCCGATACTAATTCCCTACCACAGTTGATTAGAAAGAGTGAGGGACAATATTCGATACTTAGCGAAGAAAACCGATTGGAAAAGTAAGACTTACACTAGATTCGGTCAAAGAGTATTCGGGTCTAGAGATTTGAATGGCAACAATTGCTTATTCGGCACCAAGGGAGAGAGGAAGAAGAATCGGCTAAACCCAAAAGTGAAACAAAGAAATCGGCACAAGGAAAGTAAAAAGGAGAACAAGGGTTTTCGGCTTTTGGAGAAATCGGCAGAAAGAAAAGGAAGAAAACAAAAGGGTTTTTGACTTTTAAGGAAGAGGGTTTTTGGCAACAAGGTGAGAAAAAGATTTCAGTATTAGCATCATACCCTTGCATTCGGCACCTATTTATAACCCTTATGGCCGAACTCTTCAAGCCCAAGTTCCCATTTTGGCTCCACTTGCTCCTCACTTCTTATCTTCTTGTTTTTCTCCCTGATAACCCCTTAATCCTTTCTTTAAATTTCTCTCTTGAACACTTCCCTTGGAGTCCATTTCCACACCACTTCCAACCTTCTAGAAGGCCAAAATTAAACTTCTAAAAACACTAAGCTAGGATTCGAACCTTAGACCTACTTGCTAGCTATTAACGCCACCTCCCTACACTCTAAGTGGCGTCACTTAGCCACTCTTCCACAAGGCTTTTTTTATGCTATTTTCCCTTATCCTTATTTAAAAGCCCAACTACTTGCCAACCCTGATTCTTTTAATAATTAAATTATAATTTTATTTACCCCTAGGTTCGAACCCAAACCTTAATTAAGACCTACTATAATTATCACTTGGCTAGGAACACAATTTTTATCAAAACTGAAAACAAAAAAAGTTCAGGATTCTGGGATTTTTGGATTTCGGGATTTTTGGGGCGTTACAAACATTGTTCATACACTTGACAATAATAATTAAACGTATAAACTAATACATTAACAAAATATTAAAAAACATAATATATCAATGCATTATTTACACATGAACTTACAATTCATGTAATATTAAGCATTAACATTCAAGTATAACATTGCATTATTATTGACGTACGGACTTACCTCGAATCCTAGCACAGCTAATTTTTCCATTTTAGTCCATAATCTCATACTTTCCCAATTTAAGCCCGAATCTCGATTTTCTTGATCTAACATTTCAAATATAGATTATTTATTACTCACATTATTCAAATTGACCCAAAAATCATACTTTTACAAATTTGCATTTTTACCCTTAAACTTTCATATATTTACAATTTAGCCTCTAGGCTCGTAAAATGAAATGTGTTCGTTTTTCTTTTACTTTAAGCCTAGCCGAACCTTTATTACTCTTGTAGCAACCCACATTTCTCTTTCATAAATTTACTACCCATGTTACAACTTTTACATTTTAGTCCTTTTTAGGTGTTTTCATGAAAAATCACCTAGTAAAAGTTGTTAAACATACTTCAATCTTTCAATTTCTTCCATTAATCTTCAAAATACTAACATGTCATGCATGGGTAAATTTTTAAACATGAGCCCTAGCTAAAAATATGGGTAGAAATGAGTAGATCATGTTACGAGGACTTCAAAAATGCATAGAACATTAAAAACAGGGCTTGGGAACACTTCCTATTGAGCTTGGAAGCTTGAAAACCCTAGCCATGGTGTTCTTCTTCGTGAACACGGCCATGGGGTAGAAGATGGAAAAATTTTGGCTTTTAATTTGTTTTTTAGTCCATTTAATCACTAAATGACCAAATTACCCCTAAAGCCTTTATTTGGAATTTTTACCATACATGTCCATTTTTGTCCAAATTTTTAAAAATTGGTCAAATTACTATTTAAGGACCTCTAATTATTCAATTTATTCAATTTAGTCCTTAAAGTCAAATTAAGCATTTTTCATATAGAATTTCTTCATGAAATTTTCACACAATCATACACACATATCATAAACCTTATAGCAATCATAAAATAATTATTTCTATTTTGGATTTTGTGGTCTTGAAACCACTGTTCGACTAGCCCTAATTCGGGATGTTACAACTCTCTCCCCTTTAGGGATTTTAGTCCCCGAAAATCTTACCAGAAGAGTGGTTTGGTTTTCAAATATATTCTACTATCTCATAATCATTGCTAAAGAACTTTTACTCAGGCTATGCTTAACTTTTAGCTCTTTAATATCTCATACTAAAGTCATGAGCAATTCTTCATTTTCCAGTACATCAACCGAATCTTGACCTCTAGCAGAGAATTCATGTACACAAGGGTCGAATCCATACCATCATAGAACATATATACACATTATACTTGAATACTCTCGAATCCAAATGGCATAGTCAACCCGATCATCATGGCTTTAAGTTCTCCATCATTTTATATAGCTTTGCAGATTCAGCAAATACTTAGCAACAAGCCACATAACATCATTCTCTTTCAAAGATAGGAATAATCCTTATATGAAATCCATAGTAATCTCATTCACATTTCCATTCAATTACCACCACTGGCGAGAATCTTTTTGACATTACCTGATATTTGACTTTAATCCTGATAACATGTCATGTATTCAAGCACAAAGATCAGAAAGGTCGAGTTCCAATTGAACACCAATACATTACTCCTGTGAGTTTTCTTGTGACTTTCTATATCAGCTCTGGATCTTCTGTCCAAGCCCTAGTGACTGTATTTTGCTTTTCTCGAAGATCATACAATAACTATCTCATCATCTTTTAACAACCTTAATCATCTATGCTATCAAATACTCAGATCTGGCTATAACATTCGATCCGTTGATCTATCATATTGCCTTTTAGTCTTAAAACACATCACAATCCGTTTAATGACACATTACTGAAAAATCAAGAATATCTTGCTCGATATAGGCTAAACTAGGTCTAATGTTTTGATTAACAATGTTCTCATCTGTTCTAAACTTTACTAACATGCAATAGACCATTAAACTTTCACAAGGCGATAACTTTATCATTCATAGCAACTTTAAGTCATATCAAAGTCTGCTAGAAAATATACACTTTTCATTCAAACTAACCGTCTTTTACCCGTAAAGATATGAAATTTTATCCCCAGACATGAATATCTCATTTAATCTTTCAAACAATAACCAATACCGATTGAACAACCAAGTCGATCTTAATCATCAATAAATGACATTTCAATAAATCCTCTCTTCTAGTCGATAGAACGATTTAACATGTAATCATTCAATGTTCACTAATCATGCTAATCAAAAACCATTTCAAATGCATTAACTCAAGTAACAAGGGTATCTCAATTGACGGCATCAACTTCGATTAACTTACTTGAAAAAAGAATTCCACCATACCAATTGAAATTCGCATTTTCACCACTCATGTCCTTGCCAATGTCAAATTTTTCACGAAGATTTAGAGAAATCTAGATATTGGAATCACCACGTTGCTATAATCAACTAGAAGCATGATCATAATTAATATAATTATCATCGGCCAAAGAACACACTTTAGATATAAGAGACAATTGACAATTTACGGAATAGAGATGACATGAAAACCAAGATAAAGAATTCTGGGACAAAGAAATCCAAGATAAAGAAACCTGAGATACAAAAATCCAAGATACAATATCATAATGAAAGTCCCAGAACAACACTCACAAGAAAAATATGAAGGATCTCAATAATTCCTCAGAGAAAAGAAGTCCAGAAAAATACATCAATCCAACCCACTGAAATTAAATGCAACAAGGATAATATACCTTCCCATATATGTATCAAATAGAATATCAGTTAGAAGAAACAGAATCATAACATCATGTGTATTACCTCATAAAATCGCAATAGATGAAATGTAATAGAATGCCAGAAGGAAATATAGCAATATAGATTATATACCAGTTGAACTATCAATACTTTCATCTATGCATCATGGTTAGAAAACATTCCCATAGATCAAGGATTTTATCAGAAGAGCAATAGCCATAAGAATAATCCTAAGAACAATTAAACATATAGAATACCTAAGAAGAAGCTACTGAAATTTGTTTATCCATAACTATTACACCCAAATATCTTACCCTTCAAATATTATTCCCTCAACTATTTTTGTCATCACAAATCCCATATTATTTTTTTCACTGAAGAAAATAAGTTCAGAAGGAATTTCGATTACTACATTATTTCAACATCGTGTCTGAATAAGTCGATTTACCAAAGTTAAGTTCTTCTCTCATTGTGATGTTTCGTAAACCGAATAATCTTTAAATCAATTTGATACCTTTCTAGTTCCGCCTTTACTTATCAACTCATTTACAAATTCTAACCATATTTATAATCATTCTACAACTGAACTCTTTGGTTTCCCACTTGTAAGCTTATCCCACAGATCTCATGAAATCCTTTATAAACACCACTCTGGTAAAGGGGTGGGGTTGTAAGGTCCCTAACTCGTCTCTCATACGCATATGCATATAGTACTATTTCATCATCATAGCAACAGTTTCACAAGCATAACATTCACTTCAGGAAAACTATTATTCACATTTGTATGACACAAGCTTCCCAATTATCTTATAAGCAGTGCACTTATGCATGCATTATATGGATTCTGAATAACATTACTTATCCCATTCATTCAATCAAACAAGTCATGCACATAACATCATATAAGGGCCAAACAAGCATGGATAAGTATATCACAATAAAAACTTTCATCTCGCACTTCATCATATACGTGTCATTTTATTCATATGAACATTAAACAAGTATGGATACTCATCGCAACGTGAACTTTTATTCGTACTTTTCTGAGTTTAGGCTCATCAAACTGTACTTTACTCAGATATGTTGGCATCACATTTAAGATGGTCCATGTAGCTCGGTTGGAGAGTATCTTTGTCTAAGTGAGATAAATCTCATTTGCATCGGGAGACATCACACTGTCACAGATTATATGTGGCATGTATAGTTAGACTCTCACACATGCTAGGTTAGTCTGAGAACCAATTAAACCTTAACTCTGATACCATTAAATGTAACACCCCTACCCGTGTCCGACGATGGGACAAGATACGAGGCATTACCAAACTTAAACATACACATACATGTAAAACCAGGCTATAAAATTTCAACAAATTTAAAAACATTCAAACCCATGCATATCGTACCTTATAAAACACACATCGGGGGTGGTTCGAGACTAAGCCAAGAACTTCTAAAAATTTTACAACACTTAGAGAACTTTTTCATGTTTAGAGAGTCACACGCCCATGTGGCTTGGGACATGCCAGTGTCCTGAGCCCGTGTAACTCTCTGTTTATGACGTCAGCAACGAAATGGGGTCACACGGCCAAGTCACATGGCCGTGTGCTAAGGCCGTGTTCCCTGAATGGCTAAGACACACAATCGTGTCTCTGCCCGTGTGGCCAACACTTAGGCTATTTTCCAAGCCTTGCTCAACCATAATCCCTCACGCATTTATATAACATCAAGGATATATAACATGGAATCCATTTAACAATTAAACATCCTCAATTAAGTCACAAACATAGCATTTGCATGTCATCATACTTGTGTTTCTCATACTCATTTTATATCATGTCTAGACATACCAAATCATATTCATTTGGCCTTGTCATCTTCACTACCACTTATACCCTTATACCATGGTTGTCTTCATGTTGATATTCTCAACTTAGTCATCTAGCATTCATAGTCATGTCTAGTTCATATCCTTAGTGTCACATATCACACACTCACATTAACATGTTTCCATAAGGCATTCCACACTAATTCCATTCTTCATTAACATCATTAACTTACTCTAAATTTACACTTTTATACTAAGAATATGGTCACATCTATTGATCAAAGTTCATCCACCAAATATGCATACCATATCATACATCCATCGATATCAAGCCATCACAACATGAACATCATCAAAACATTAGAATAGTCAAGCAAAAATCAATTAGGTTTACAACCCAATGATCAAATACAAGCCATATCTCATGGCTCTATACAAATGAATCATTATAAGCTAACTCAATTGGCCAAATCATGAAACACATATCATAAAGTACTAAGTCTCTATACATGCCACTCACTTGAAGACACTTAAGATTTATTAATACCCTTACTTGATAATTTGATAGTGTGATGCTGCCTCCGACGATCTCCAACCTCGAGCTAACTTGACAACACTAAAAGAAATGGAAAGGAGAGGGGTAAGCTTTATAGCTTAGTAATCCCATACAAAAATAATAATAAGAAATATATTAACGTGCTTTTTCCAGATTCTTACAACATATTCTCATGGTAACACAATCGAAGTTGTACATAATTCCACTATTTGCTCATATTCCAGCCAAGCTGTCTACTCGAGTCATAGTCACTAAAATTTTAATATATTTAGCTACAGAACTAAAAATTAAGATTCGCTAATTTTCCCTAAAACTAGACTCATATATATTCTTACCATAAATTTTTTAGAATTTTTAGTCTAGCCAATTAGTACAGTTTATTCTTCAAAATTACCCCTGTTCTACTCTTTGACAACTTCGACCTTTCTTTACTAAAATTTATTTATCTCTTAGTACAGCATTCGGATGATGTTTCCGTCTATTTCTCTTGAAAATAGACTTGTTATGAATTTATTAATATAAATTATAAACCATAATTATTCTTATACAATTTTTAGTGTTTTTCCAAATTTAAGACAGGGGAGGCTGAAATCACTTTGACCCTATCTCACAAAAATTCAAATATCTCATAATATGAAATTCTTTTGTTTACACCATTTCCTTTATGTGAAAATAGACTCTATAAGATTTAATCTTATATCTTATTCAGTTTCTAATTAAAATTTCACAATTTTTGGTGGATTTTCAAAGTTATACAACAGTGGCTGTCCAAAACTGTTTTAGTGCAATATCATGATAACTATCATATGATGACGTAATAAACATAATCATAAACATAAACATAAGTTTATTCATCATTCAAAACCTTTGACGTACTTATCACCCACATACCACTTTATCATGAAACATCATATATCAAGGCATTACTCGCGAGTTTAGTGTACATACCTGTACCAACTCGTAATACAACATATAATAATAACTTCTTTAACTTATTCTCCTTAGGAGTTTCGTCACATCATCCATTACATTACCCGTTGAACACTCGGAATACTATTGGATACGCGAAAAACTTGAACATTGTGCTTCAAATGTAGTCGCATGCTACCTCACATCATAATCACACATTGCTCGCTCACACAAGTTGACAATCAGGACGTAACTACTTGGGCTGCTCACATCAGCTGACAGGTACCCGCAACACATGCCGGGCTACCCAGCCACCGGTAGAATGTACAAGACTAGCACTTGGATTCACATAATCACATATACACATAATTTCATGAGCTCATAATCACGTAGTTCCTAGTGACATGTCACATCGTATCGTAAACTATTCCTAAGGTTCAAACGGGATTTTCTCGATATTTTATGTTCGTCAAACTCATTCACAATCTCGTTCTTATAGCTTATAACATTGTTCATGCACTTGACCGTAGTAATTAAACATATAAACTCATGCATTAAAAAAATATTAAAAAAACATAATATATCAATGCATTATTTACACATGAACTTACAATTCATGCAATATTAAGCATTAACATTCAAGTATAACATTGCACTATTATTGGCGTACGAACTTACCTCGAATCCTAGCACAACTAATTTTTCCATTTTAGTCCATAATCACGTATTGTCTCAATTTAAGCCCGAATCTCGATTTTCTTGGTCTAACATTTCAAATATAGCTTATTTATTACTCACATTATTCAAATTGACCCAAAAATCATACTTTTACAAATTTGGATTTTTACCCTTAAACTTTCACATATTTACAATTTATCCCCAAGGCTCGTAAAAAGAAATGTGTTCATTTTTCTTGTAATTTAAGCCTAGCCGAACCTTTATTACTCTTGTAGCAGCCCAAATTTCTCTTTTCATTTCACACATTTACTACCCAATTTACAAATTTTACAGTTTAGTCCTTTTTAGGTGTTTTCATGAAAAATCACCTAGTAAAAGTTGTTAAACATACTTCAATCTTTCAATTTCTTCTATTAATCTTCAAAATACTAACATTTCATGCATGGTTAAATTTTTAAACATGAACCCTAGCTAAAATTATGGGTAGAAATGAGTAGATCATGTTACGAGGACTTAAAAAATGCGTAGAACATTAAAAACGGGACTTGGGAATACTTACTATTAAGCTTGGAAGCTTGAAAACCCTAGCCATGGTGTTCTCCTTGGTTCACATAGCCATAGGGTAAAAGCTGGACAAATTTTGGCCTTTAATTTGTCTTTTAGTCCATTTAATCACTAAATGACCAAATTACCCCTAAAGCCTTTCTTTGGAATTTTTACCATGCATGTCCATTTTTGTCCAAATTTTTAGAACTTTGTCAAATTACTATTTAAGGACCTCTAATTAATGATCCAATTCAATTTCAGGCTAAAAATTTCTAGAATAAAATTTTTCCAATTTATTCAATTTAGTCCTTAAAGTCAAATTAAGCACTTTTAATGTAGAATTCTTCATGAAATTTTCACACAATCATACACACATATCATAAACCTTATAACAATCATAAAATGATTATTTCTATTTCAAATTTTATGGTCTCAAAACCACTGTTCCAACTAGGCCCTAATTCGGGATGTTACACAATTTAATATTTTCAACATTCAATTCAGTCCAACATGTAATTTTGGCAAAATTACCATTTTTTCGTTGTACTCTTAATTATTTGCAATTTAGTCCTTAGGCTTGGAAAATGAAATTTATGCAATTTTTCTCCTACCTAAGCCTAGCCGATTTCTATACATACTAATAACAGCCCATATTTTTCACAAATTCACAAATTTACCACATAATATTTTCTATTTTTTTAACTTAGTCCCTACTTGGTAATTTCACTAAAAATTCATTTACAAAAGTTGTTTCTCTAACAACAACCATCCATATTCTATCATAAAACTTCAAAAGTCAAGCATGTACATCAATAGTAAACCCTAATAGTTAAAAAATTTTACAAATGAGTCCTCCGGCTAGCTAGATTAAGTTACAACGATCCTGGAAACATTGAAATCATTAAAAACGGGGTAAAAATCACTCACCAATTGAGCTTCAAAGTAGCCAAGCCCTAAATGAGAAAAAATGGATTCTTTCCCTTCAATATTCGGTTGAACATTGATGAAGAAAGATGATAGCAAATTTTATTTTATTTTAACTTATCATTTATTATTTAATTACTTAATCAACTTTTAAAATTAATCCAAATTACAAAATTGCCAAGCCATTATCATCCACTAACATACTAATTGTCTAATTACCATATAAGGACCTCCACTTTAAAGTTCCATAGCTATTGAATACCTTTAGCTATTAGAACTCAACTTTTACACTTTATGCGATTTAGTCCTTTTTATCAAATTAAGCATGCAAACAGTAAAATTTCTTAACAAAATTTTTATACACTATTTGTATCATGTTGCAGAACATAAAATAATAAAATACAGTTTTTGACTTCAAATTTGTGGTTCCGAAACCACTATTCCGATTTCAATGAAAATAGGTTGTTACAAATATACTTCATCTTCATGCCCTTTGACTAAATATCCTTCAAGTTGCTTAACATAAATCTCCTCCTTAAGAAAGTCATTCAAGAATGTGGGTTTAACGTCTAGCTGAAAAGCTTTCAAACCTTTTTGTATAGCTATAGCAAGTAATGACCTAATAATTTCTAATCTAGAAATAGGAGCAAAAGTATAAAAAATCGACACAAATGATTTGAGTTTACTCCTTTACAACAAGTTTGGCTTTGTGCTTGTTGATAAAGCCATCTACATTAAACTTGGTTCTAAAAATCCACTTCACTCCAATAACTTTTTCTATCTTATGGTTTTTTCATAAGTTTCCAGGTCTAGTTCTTCTTAATCATGATGATTTCTTCCTTAATTGCAGCAATCCATTTGGTACCATTTTTTGTTTCCCCACAATTTGTTGGCTCAAAAATGGTTACATTGCATTTTTGATAAATATCAAAAAGTGATCTTGTGCCTCTTACTTGGACATCATCCTCAAGTTCATCTTATTTCAGTTGGAGCTTTTTACTTTGTTCTAGAATTGTTTTTTGTTTTACTTCTTTCCAGTTCCATTGTTCATTCTCTACGAAATGCACATCTCTACTTATCAGACCCTTGTATGAAGCTGAAAACTCTGTAAGCTATTAAAACCGTGCTATAACCTACAAAGATTCAACGCCTGCCTTTTTTTCTAGCTTATATCTTGTGATCTGGGGCACATAAACAGAGAACAAGCATTCAAATACTTTGATATTTTTTAAAGAAGGTTTATAATCATACCAAACTTCAAACAGTGTATTTCCTTCCACTTCTTTTGTTGGAAGCCTATAGGGTAGAAAGACTGTAGTATGTGCAGTTTCTGTCCAATACTCTTTTGCAAGCATTTCTCAAATAAAAAAGTATAGTCATATCCTTTATGGTATGATTCTTCCTTTCACTAACTCTATTCTATTATGGATTATATAGAGCAATAAATTGGTATTCAATCTCAGTTTTTTTCACAAAACATATTGAATTGATTAAATGTGTACCCCTTGTCATTATCATACCTTAAAGCTTGAATCTTACAACCACTTCGAGTTTCAATCAAATGCTTGAATTTCAAGAACACGCTATCAACCTCAAACTTGAAATTGAGGAAATAAATCCAGCACATTTGGTATAGTCATCAAAGAAAACTATGTAATACTTACTTCCTTTGCGTGATGAAGTTTTTTTAGGTCCAACTAGGTATGTGTATATTAATTTCAGTTTTTTAGTAGCTTTCTGATCTGCCGTAATTCGATGTAGCAGATTTGTTACTACCCATTTTCAGTGAAATCGAAATAGTGGTTTCAGGACCACAAATCCGATGAGTAAAAATTTATTTGATTACTATTTTAATGTCTACAATATATTAGTAAAGTTGTATAAAAATTTTGTTAAGAAATTTTAATGTTTGCATGCTTAATTAACTAAAAAGGACTAAATAAAAAAAGGTGCAAAAGTACAGTTCTATTAGCTAAAGCTGTTAAATTGATAAGGAATTTTAATGTGAGTGACTTAAATGGTAATTAAGACATTTAATTATTAGGTGGGCATTTATGGACATAGTATTAAGGAATTTTAATGTTTATAACTAAGGTTAATTGAGTAAATTAATAAATAAGTTAAGTGAAAATAATACAAAAAAAATGTCATCTTCCAAAATGCTTTCATCCACTGAAAATTGAAGAAGAGAAAGCTAATGATAAGGTTTTTAAAGCATGCAAGCTTGCATGTAAGTTTATTTTCATTCCGTTTTTAACAATTTTTATGTTTTTGGGATTGTTGTAGCTTAATCTAGCTAGCCCTGGGACTAATTTACAAAAATATTAAAGAATTAGGGTTTTTCCATTAATGCTATTGTATGATTTATGAAGTCTGATGAAAGATTATGGGTCCTTATTTTAAATAAACAACCTTTTTAGAATGATTTTTTATAAAATTATCATTTAGGGACTTATATGTAAAAGTAGTAAAATATCATGATAAAATTTTGAAATGTTGAGTTGTATGAGGTTGTATAAATCCCTAGGTAATTTAGCTAGCTTGTAATGTGGATGAATTTGCATAAATGATAATTTACAAGGTTAAGGACTGAATTGTAAAGAAGTTAAAATAATAGGGGCAAAAGTGTAATTTTGTAAAAGTATTAATGTTAGACTGAATTGAATTGAATAGAATGAATATTAAATGGATTGAATTTGCTTATTTAGATCAAGTTAAGCCTCGTACAGATCTAGATCGAGGGAAAGATAAAGCCTCGAATTAATGAATCATATTTCAACATCTTTAAAATCGAGGTAAGTTCGTATGTTTAAATAGCGTTTTAATGTTATTTGATTTATATGCTATTATGCTATTTATCATATCATGTTATGACGAAAATCCAATGACATTACAATGACTATCGAGTCCCGTTTAAACCTTAGAAATATATAGGATACAAATGACATGTCATTAGGGTTACCATGTTTCAGGTGCTGGTCTTGAATGTTCTACTGATGGCTGAGTTTTGACATTTGTTGCAAGTACTCATCAGCTTGTGTGGGCAGCATTGTGTAGCTACATTCTGACTGTCAGCTTGTTTGAGCAAACCTAGTTATAGCCCGAGTGAGTAATGATGTAAAGGAAAAAGAAAATGAATGGTTTTGACCATGTGTTAGCACACTTTGTGTGAGCTTTCCATGTATTTGATATTATTCTAAGTGGTTCAACGGGCATGAAAAGGGAAGGAATAGTAAGTGTTCCAATGGCTAAATTATGAATTTATAGAAAGGTATGAATTGATGTTGATCAAAGTATGTATAACCATGTTTATGGCAAGTATGGATTCAAATGTGATGTGTTCATGTATTATATCTTACCATGTGATGATATTGTTGAGTTATATGTTAAAGCACTAACTATTGTTGTTGATGATGCTTAGGCTTGTGCCAAGCTTCTGTTGGATAGATTCATGTCTATTTTATAAGATTTTGCATTGAAATGATAAGCTATATTCATGATTTACGAACTTACTAAGCATTATATGCTTATGTAGTTTTCTCTCTTATGTTTTTTTTTAGATTATCAGAAGCTCGATGAAACACCCCTTACATGTATTCAATGCCAGAACAAGGCACGAGGCATTACCAGACTTACAACACAAGCATTCACACAATTTCAAGTCATATATTTACGTTCAAATTAAAACCATTTGAAATTAATCATAAAGTTCCTAATACGAGCCTACGAAGCCCAAAATATGTTAGCTAAAATAAGCCAATTACATGGCTAAATACCAAATCGGCTTAAACAAATATAAGCCAATACATTTGGCCAAATCAAATGACACATATAACAAAATGACCAAGTCCCTATACATGCCATATTTTCAAAATACTAAGATTATTAATACCCAAAATGAAAGTTTTGATAGTGTGAGGTGAATCCTCGACGATATCTGATCCGAGCTAGCTTGGCGACACTATAGAAACATGGAAAATAAACGGAGTAAGCTATATAGCTTAGTAAGCTTGTATGCAAGAAATAAGCAACCTTACCATACGTGTAACATTCAAATAATATAACATAATTAAAAGTACATTTACCATGGTCTCATAATCATATCTCATTCCATCACAAAAACTTACCTCATATTCAACATTTCAAGCATTCAATAGATATGAGCTTCAAGTAAATACTTGTACATCTCGAAATGAATTCACATATAATTTCATCTTTGACATATCCGTGAGCCATTCGGAATAACAATGTCGGATACAAGGGAAATTTGCACACTAAGTGCCACATATGTAGCCAATGCTACCACAAATCTCATATCACATAGTTGCTCACTCTCGAGATATCAATGAACCTACTCACACAAGCTGTCAGTCAAGACATAGCTACGTGGTGCTGCTCACACAAGCTGTCAAGTATCCGCAACATATGCCGATATACTCAGCCACCGGTAGGATGTACAAGACTAGCATCTTGATCACATAATCACATAATACCCTAGTGACATGTCACTTGTATCCAACCCTATTCCTAAGGTTCAAAGGGATTTCTCGCTTGCCAGTTCACCTTTGGACTCGTTTATAAAATTAAGCTCATCTACATTATCAAACATACAATTCATGCAATATTAAAGTAATAAAATACAATCATATTAAATCTTATTTTTAACATACGAACTTACCTCAGTACAAGATGGCTAATTGTTTGATTTAGTCCACAACTTTGCTCTTTCCCTGGTCTAGGTTAGAACCTCTTCTTTCTTGATCTATAATATCAAATTTAACTTATTCAATTATCATGTAACACCCCAACCCGACCTAGATGTTATGGCTGAATCTGGCGATGTCACATTAAAGTGTTTTTCGTAAAGTGCGATATTGTTAAAAACCCATTCTCTATTAAACCTCTTCGAGTGATTTTAAAGATGATTTCAAGACATGTTGTTTATTTTCCAAATGTGAGTCATTTGCCAAAAGTTAATCATATTAAAAAGACGTTATTTATTTTTTATTTAAAACGTTATTTCTTGCGGAAGCTTTTAAAACTAATTACGTATTCGTGGCCACCTTTGAGTACCTCGTAGCAACCGATCAGCCTAAGACTGGGGATTACCTGTACAGATAAAAAGATGGGTAAGTTATGAAAACTCAGTGTGTAATCTGATATCAAATAAGCAAACAGTGGGCATATACAGTCTGGGCCTAACCCATTTTAGTAATGGTTCAGTGTCAGTTAGGGCCTTAGCCCATTACAGTATCAGTAACAATTTGGGCCTGAGCCCATCTTAGTGACAGAAACAGTATAGATATGCAATCAAGAGATCCTACCCAGCCAGCCTCTACATTCCATCTCCGTCCAACCCTGCACTCCATGTGGGGATATAATCAACTCACCTATCCCTACACTCTAAGTAGTACCGGTTGCGGCACTAAACAGTATTTGCAGTAGAGCTACCAGTACAGGACATGTCCTCCAATCATAATAAAACCCACCCCATACAACACATCATGCATCATGTCATGTCATCTCATAATATCATACATGTACTTAGTGCGTCTAAAATGGCATGCTTAAATACAATCATACATCACATTGGGGCAAAATAGTCAGTTTATCAATTAAGGGTCTAAGCAAACTTACTGACCCAACAGTAGGTCCACAGTCATCTCGGGCGACCCGTGCAACCTTAACAATTCATCAGAAAAAATGGGTATGAGGCCCATATTGCGGGCCCACACGCCCGTATGGCCCACATAGCCCAGAAATAGCCTTGGCCATGTGGATTACACAGCCTGACCCAATAATTTCCACACGTCTGTGTGGTTTACACGTGTGGGGCCCACATGTTTGTGGGGCCCATAAGGCCTAGTCCGACCCATTACAGCCAAAAGTAACCTTGGCCCATGAAATCGCTCATGGCCGGCCTCGTCGATCATCTGCCCATGTTTAGTCGCACGGGCTACCACACGAGAAGGTGCACGCCCGTGTGCGGTCGACTATTCTCATTTTTCGGCTTTATGTCGATTAACGAATAAGGGCAGTGTTTACACACCTGATATGATTTTTGATAGACAATGCTCCTGAGACAAACCACACCTAAAACAAATGGCAATTCCATGCCCAACATTAGTCACACTTAGAATCAATACCAATAAAACAACAACAATCGAACTTCAGTTATGTTCCTTACCCCTACTTCTTCAAAAAGATATAGCCTATGATTCCGCTGGTAAACCAAGTCCGCTGCGATTTGATGCTATCAAATCAACATTCGAAACAATAGAGGATTAGGAATCTAACACAATTAACAAAAGAAATCTCCCCCAAATCAAATGGGGCACAAATCCCCCTTACCAAAAGACTTACAAACCGAAGCTGCCCATGTTGAACAAAAGTAACCAATTATGGGGAAGTCAAGAATTCGGCCAAAGAAATAGAGAAGAACCAATGCCAACTTTTTCCCTTTTCAAAGAGAAACCGAAAGGCAGGAGAAGGGGAGAGAAGAAGTATTCAGCAACAACACAAAGGGAGAGGGTGACTGCAAAGAACTGATTGAGAGAGGGAAAAAAAACAAGAAGCAACCGGTCAAGGGAAACCGATTGAGAAAGAGGAAAAAGAACTAGAAGCAATTGGTCAAAAGAAAACCAATTGGGTAAGAGGAAAAAAACTTAGAAGCAATAATTCAAAGGGAAACCGATTGAGAAAGAGGGAAGAAAAGATATTTGGCCAAATAGGGAAAATCAATTGGAAAAGAGGAGAAGAAAGAAAATTGGTGGGCAAGGGGATTAAAGGGAAGAGCAAAAACGAAGACAAAGAAGAACTGAAAGGTACCCGAAGTCCTAATTTAGCACAAAGCAAAAGGTGAAAAGAATGTTGTCAGCAACCGAAAAGGAGAGAAAATACCCTACCCAAAGCTGAACTCCCCAAAGTTAAGAGTACACATTCGGCCCCAACACTCCCATTCCATTCAAAATCCCACATTTTCCTCCTCAAATCCCTCAAAACCGTCCACTCCTCCCTCAACCACCTAGTTCAAATTCCACTCAAACACTTTAGTGTTTCGATCAAACCACAACACTCCCACGACACTATCAGCAAAATAAAACACCCCAATGCGCCTACCAACACTCGAACCTCAGACCACAGGTAACCACAACACGCCACTTATCCCCTAGACCAGCAGGCCCTTTCTGACATAAAATACCCACATTTATTTAAAAGCCTACTAACTAGAGACAGGGTTTATTCATATAAAAACAAAACTTTTGCACAAGACAATGCTTCAACCCAAGACTTATCAGACTCTTCCTAGGACAATTACCACTGAAGCAGACATACATTTGTGTGCCACAACATACAAAAATAAATACTTAGGATTTTGGGGCATTACAACTCTACCCCCTAAAAGAAAATTTTGGCCTCAAAATTTACCTGATCAGAACAGATGAGGGTACTATTGACGAATCGCCTCCTTAGGTTCCCATGTGGCTTCCTTAGAGCTGTGATTACGACAAAGAACCTTAACCAGTGGAATAGACTTCTCCCTTAAAATCTTTGCATCATGATCCAATATCTAAAATGTCTCCTCCTCAAAAGTTAGATCTGGCCTAACTTCAATCTCCTCAACCGAAATAACATGTGTGGGATCAAAGTGGTAACGCCTCAACATAGAGACGTGGAACACATCGTGAATCCCGTCTAACTCTGGAGGTAACTCTAGCTGTTAGGCAATGTAACACCCCGTACCCGAGACCGTTACCAGAGTTGGACACGAGGGGTTCACAGACTAAATTCGCTTACTATCACAGTCCATTTTAAAAATTTCCAGGCAGTTGGCTAACTGCGTCACTGTCACCTTAAAAATCATATCTTGAGTTTCACAACTCGAAAATCAGTTTCGTAATTTTTCCCTGAAACTAAACTCATATTACCATATACATATTTTTTTCTAGAATTTTTGGTTGGGCCAATTAGTACAGTTTATTCGTTAAATTCTCCCCTGTTACAGGGTGCGACTACACTGACCTTCATGCATTACGATTTGGATATCTCCCTTCACAGAGTTTCAATACTGATGCCGTTTGTTTCTATAGAAAATAGACTCAGAGAGGAATCTATACATATATGGCATGACTCCTAATTATCTCTGGTTAATTTATAATGAATTTCCAAAGTCGGAACAGGGAATCCAGAAACCGTTCTGGCCCTGTCTCACGAGAACCTGAATATCTCTTAACATACTGTCCATATGATCATTTCGTTACTTTCCTATGAAAATAGATTCATCAAGGTTCGCTTACATAATTTATTCACTATTTAATTCCATTCCTACTATTTTTAGTGATTTTTCACATCCACATCACTGCTGCTGCCAGCATCTGTTTTGTTTTTTTTAAGGTAAACTTTACCTATTTCATGATCCTCCATGGATCAACTAGAGTTTGTCATACATATTCCAAAAGTGATCAAGAATAACCCTTCCCATGGCTAACCGTTACCAACATTTCCATACCTCTCGACGGACAACATACAAAACGATTATAATGCTATGATCAAAGTATATTTAAGCCATTTTCGCATGGCTATCCAAATTTACACAAAACCGAAGGGTACATGACCAACAACAAAAGGGTAGTCCTATACATGCCATTTCAAAGTTCAACCAAAATTGTACCAAAAGGGGGCTTTGATAGTGTGGGAGACTTCGACTTCCAAAAATCCCGAGTCCGATAGCTGACGAACCAAAATTTATAAAACAGAGATTCAAAGAACGGAGTAAGCATTTAATGCTTAGTAAGTTTTAAGCAGTGTCAACAGATAACAATCAAATTATAACATAGTTGTTCTTATTTTTTATTTCACTCTTCCTTCGGGCATACCATCCCTTTACCGAATATGCACATCTCATCATATACAATAGGCAGATAAACTTTCACATAAAAGTGAGCTCATGTGACATAGATATATCGTATGATTTCACATAACCTCTCACACTGATCCGATGTCACATAATCATAGGAATAGTCTCATAGATTGCTCTCGTATGCATCACATAACTACCTTATGATTTAGTGCAAATCAAGCTCACATATAAACTTGGAGTACATACCTGTTTAACCTTTCGCATTGAATATATTTATAAGCAATTCTTATTACGAAGTCTTACCCGGACATAATCTCCACACGAAGTTATCGGGTCTTACCCGGACAAAATCCCCACACGTAGTCATCGGGTCTTTAGAGCTCGGATATAGTACGAGCACGAAGCTTACGGACATTAATCAGTGATAATATTCTCGCATAAAGCCTGCGGGGTTTTAACCCGGATATAGTACTGACACAAATGCCCTTCTGGACTTATCACATTTATACACTTTCACATCCATCACGTTGGCCACTCGGCCCTGTCACATATATACACTTTCACATTCATCACATCGGCCATTAGGCCTTATCACATATATACACTTTTACATTCATCACATCGGCCATTAGGGCTTATCACATATATACACTTTCACATTTATCACATCGGCCATTAGGCCTTATCACATATATACACTTTCACATTCATCACATCGGACATTAGGCCTTATCACATATATACACTTTCACATTCATCACATCGGCCATTAGGCCTTATCACATATATACACTTTCACATTCATCACATCGGCCATTAGGCCTTATCACATATATACACTTTCACATTCATCACATCGACCATTAGGCCTTATCACATATATACACTTTCACATTCATCACATCGGTCATTAGGCCTTATCACATATATACACTTTCACATTCATCACATCGGCCATTAGGCCTTATCACATATATGCACTTTCACATTCATCACATCGGCCATTAGGCCTTATCTCATATATGCATGTTCACATCCATCACATAGAATCCTAAATCAAAATATAGATTTTCATGTATTCACATCACAATTATCCAAATATACTTCACATACCACATATACTTTCACGTATATACACTGTCTTGGCTGAATCTACATCTATCATTTTCCAATATCACAATTTAGAATTCACGTATGGGTTTAATCAATAGCTTATGAGCAACTAAAACAAGTTTATCAAGGTTTACAACACAATCTCAAATTCAGCACAAGCTGTTTTTCCTGAGCAATAGTCACTAAATTATTTATAACTGGAGCTACAAAACTCCAAATCACTTTCCGTTAATTTTTCCTGAATATAGACTCGTATATCTTCCATCCATAAAATTTCCAGAATTTTAGGTTTGGCCAATTAATACCAGATTTTTCTTAAATTTTCCCCTGTTTCACTGTTTGACTAATCTGACCACTCTTCACTACGAATCAAATTTCTCATTTTACAGAATTCAAAATGTGTTGTATTTGATTTCATTTGAAACTAGACTCATTAAGGAGTCTAAGCATATAAATTTTATATTATAACCATTTTTTACAATTTATAATGATTTTCTAAAAACAGAACAGTGGATTACAGTGTCATTCTGCGCTGTCTCACACAACTTTAAGTATCTCATTATCGGAAATTCCTTTGCTTACACGGTTTCTTTTATAAGAAACTAGACTCATTAAGCTTTAATTTCATGTCTCATTCAGCCTCTAATTCAAATCCATAAATTTATGGTGATTTTCTAAAGTCACGTTACTGCTGCTGTCCTAAGCAGACTATTTCAAATTACCCTTAAATTCCCAAGCTCAAACACTTAAGAATTTACCATTTGAACTTAGAACATATCATGGCCACGTCATATCTTATTAAATCAACTCATCATGTCCTATTATAATTGAATTTACTCAACGTTTAATCACTTAAAACTTACCTCGGAAGTTGCCGAACGATTACGACGGCTCTTCGATCACTTTTTTCCTTTCCCTTATCCAACTTTGATCCTCTAGGCTCTTGAGCTAAATCAAACAAATTTACTTCTCAATCAAACACATAGATACGGCAACCATATACATTTCAAAAACCAATTCATTCGTATCATTTGTCCATATATTAGCTTTTAGCATATTTGGTCATTAGAGCGACCTATTTAACTTTCAAGCATTCATTTCTAATTTTAATTAAACAATGCCGAATGCCATTAGCTACTAATGCCACACACACACATGTGCATAAAATTCATCCATACATAACCTCTAGCTCATTCGGTCATTCATCTCTCAAACCTATCAAAGTTTCATGTCAAACTTCCCTGGCCGAATACACATATAAGCACATAATGCACATTTAGAAATTTTTTTTTTATTTACTTCATGATACATTCCGCCTTGGCAAAATTTCATTAGAAATCCCTATTAGCCACTTCATCAATCAATTATATCATATACTTAATATTTCATAACTTATCATGCTAGCTGAATATTATTTATTCAAGTTCATCATCTTCATATTCGGCATTAGCATCAAATATAATAGCCCATTTCTTCCCACTTTGAATCTATGCATCCATTTAATCATAGTTTGTTCAAGCACTCATACAACAAGATTCATCCAATTTAACAAGAAACAAAAACTTTATTCCTCCATAGCTACAATGGCCGAAAGATCTAGACATCTCAATACCAAAATTTCTAACATAGGTTGCCTAAAGAATTTGGTAGGGAGTTCAAATTTATCTAGCATTTCAAGTAACTTAACACATCCATATAGCTAACATGCTAGTAGTATCAAGGCATCAACTAAAATTTTGAAGCCTCTTAGCCGAATCCTAACTCTCTTACAACTCTAATTTCATCCATGAGATAAATAGAAGTAGGCTAACCCTCCAAAGGATGTGTAAACCTCCAAAAGCAACATTGAACATACCTTAATCTCAAGAACCACCTTGGCCGAACTTCCCCTCTTCTTCTTCCTTCCATTCCGCCATGTTGAACAACAAAGGAAGAATTTTGTTTTTCCTCCCCTTTCTCTAGTCACGGAAATGGGGAGTAAGGGGGAGACAACTTTGGTTTCTCCTCCCACTCCCCTCATATTTTATTATTCTTCCCACACATATTAGCATAAAATGTCTATAATATGTTTTTCCCCATAGCATGGCCGGCCACCATCTAGATTTTTGGCTAATTTGACATGCAAACCCTTCTTTTATACAACATGCTTTAATAGGTCCTTATAGATTAACCCATCGCATTTCAAAAGTGTCACACATAAGTCCTATTACTAAATTCACATGCAATCGACTAAATCGAAACTTAAAACTTTCACACATTCATATTCACATATAATAAACATAAAATATGACGGCTAATTATTTTTATGACTTGATTTTGTGGTCCCGAAACCACTTTTCGACTATGGTCAAATTAGGGGTGTCACAGGCAACTAATCCCACACGTTTCAATATGCAGTAAGGCCTAATGAACCTCGGGCTTAACTTGCACTTACGTCCGAACCTCAGTACTTTTTCCCATGGCGAGACCTGGAGAAAAACGTAGTCCCCCATAGAATACTTAATCTCTTTACGCTTCAGATCCGCATACGACTTCTGTTTGTCTGATTTCGCCTTCAGTCGATCCCAGATTAGTCCAACTTTATCTTCGGAATCAGAAACTAGTTCAAGGCCCAGAACACACAGCTCGCCTAACTCAGTCCAACATGAAGCAGTACAACACCTATGACCATATAATGCCTTGTAAGGTGCCATCTGTATGCTAGACTGATAGCTATTGTTATAAGCAAACTCTGCTAGCGGCAAGTAGTCCTCCCAACTGCTTCGGAAACCAATTACAGAACTCTTTAACATTACCTCCAATATTTGAATCACCTTCTCTGACTGACCATCTGTCTGAGGATGGAATGCAGTATTGAAGTCCAATCTTGTACCCAGAGCTTCATGCAACTTCTTCCAAAACTGAGACGTGAAGTGAGGATCCCTATAAGATATTATGGAAACCAGTACCCCATAAAGTCTCATTATCTCAAACACATACAGTTTAGCCAGCTTCTAAAAAGAGTAATGAGTACGAACTGGTATGAAATGGGCAGATTTGGTCAATTGATCCACGATAACCCATACTGAATCCTTCTTAGTAGGCGTTAGGGGCAGCCCACTAACGAAGTCCATAGTCACTCTCTCCCACTTCTAGAGTGGAATTTTAACTGGCTGAAGCAACCCTGAAGTAACTGATGTTCAGCCTTAACCTGTTGGCAAGTCAAACATTTACCCACAAAGTCAATAACTTCATGCTTAAGACCCGACCACCAATATAACTCACGAACTCGGTACATCTTATTTCCACCAGGATGCATAGCATAAGGACTACTATGCGCCTCTCGCAGTATAGACTACCTCAAATCGTTATCCTTCGGTACACAGATCCTTCCACAGAAATAGAGTACCCCTTCACTATTCAGTCCAAAATCCACAGTATCACCATTCTCAAAGAAATGATGATCCAGTGACTCATCCTCCAACTGTCTACCCTTAATCTGCTTAATCCACATCGGTTTAACTTGAAGCTCGGCCAACAAGATACCATCATCAAATTAACTGAGGTGAGCAAACATCACCCTCAGATCAATCATAGACATTGGCTTTCCCAGGATGGTATTCGGTCGTACAGTCATAATCTTTTAGTAGCTCAATCCATCTACGCTTCCTAACATTCAGCTCCTTCTGAGTGAAGAGATACTTGAGGCTCTTGTGATCAGTGTAAATGATACACTTCTCACCGTACAGGTAATGCCTCCAAATATTTAGTGCGAATTCCACCGCAGCCAACTCCAAATCCTGCGTCAGATAGTTTGCCTCATGAGTCTTAAGCTGACGAGACGGATATGCCACCACCTTACCCTCTTGCATCAACACACATCCCAACCCAACATGTGATGCATCACTGTAAACAATGAACTCTGTCCCAGACTCTGGCTATATCAAGACAAGTGCCATAGTCAGTACTTTCTTGAGCTTCTCAAAGCTCTCTTGCTGTGCATCAGTCTAGTTAAATGACACATCCTTACGTAATAGCATAGTCAAAGGTGCTGCAATCAATGAAAACTCCTCAACAAAACATCGATAATATCCTGCCAGTCCCAGAAAACTGTGGGTCTTAGATACAATCTTACGCGGCTTCCAATCCAAAACGACCTTAATTTTTTGAGGATCAACTTGTATCCCTTCAGCAGATACCACATGGCCTAGAAATGTTACCTCAGGTAACCAGAACTCACATTTATTAAACTTGGCGTACAGTTGTTTCTCCCTCAGAATCTGCAAAACCACTCGGAAATGTTCATCATGTTCATCCTCATTCCTCGAATACACCAGAATGTCATCAATAAAACCCACTACGAACCAATCCAGATAGGGCTGGAACACTCGGTTCATTAGATCCGTAAAAGTCACTGGTGCATTCGTCAGTCCAAACGGCATCACTAGGAACTCATAATGACCATAACGAGTCCTAAACGTTGTCTTGTATACATCAGTCTCTTTGACCCTTAATTGATGGTACCTCGATGGGAGATCAATCTTAGAGAAAATCAAAGCTCCATGAAACTGGTCGAACAGATCATCTATCCTCGGTAGGGCGTACTTATTCTTAATGGTCAATTTATTCAATTTTCGGTAATCGATGCACATACGTATGGATCTATCCTTCTTTTTCTCAAACAAAACTAGTGCTCCCCATAGAGTCACACTAGGTCAGATGAACCCACGATCCAATAATTCTTGAATCTGAGCCTTAAGCTCCACAAGCTCTTTCGGTGCCATTCTATAAGAGGCGATGGACATGAAGCTGTAACAGAAAGAAGCTCAATCCCAAACTCAACTTCCCGGTTGGAGGTAACCTAGGTAGCTCATCAGGAAAGATGTTCGAAAAGTCTTTAACCGTTTTGATATCTTTAACAGAGGAAACCACAGAATCTGAAACACTAATATAGGCCAAGTATGCCTCACAACTCTTAGAACCAACTTCTCGGCCCCTAATGCAGAGATCACATTCGACAAATAGTTCCGACGCTCTCCAATTACAACAACCTCGTCATCCTTCACTGTTCTTAGTACCATCCATTTAGTAGCATAATCCAGGCTCACTCGATGTTTAACCAGCCAATCCATTCCCAGTATTAAGTCAAATTCTCCAAAAGAAAGTTCCACCAAATCCACCAAAAAGATAACTCCTTGAACCTCCAAAGGTACGTCTCTGAACAGTTTATTTACCCTCACTGACTGCCCCAACGGACTCAGTACAGTAACCTCACTCATAGTACTCTCAACTAAGATACCCAAAGTCTCAGACACATTACAAGCTATATAGGAATGAGTAAATCCTATATCTATCAGTGCAATATATGGTACATTATAGATAAAGAACATACGCGTGATAACATCTAGGGTATCTCCATCCTCTCAGTGACGTGCAGCATAAACCAGAGCTGGCTGCCTTGCCTCAGTATGACTAGCACTTCTGCTCGGTGCCCTCTGACCATGGCTCAAACCATTACCACCTCTGGCCTAACCACGGTTTCTCGATGACTGTTGAACACCTCTCGGCGGTTGTACAGTACACAAAACCTGTAGCTTGCACCTGCTCGGGCCTCTGTGGACACTCTCTGATACGGTGCTCCAATGATCCACACCATAAACAAGCCCCAGTCCTTTTCCAACACTTCCTCTTATGGCGTCTCCCACAATCAGCATAGGGCTGCAGTCTAGTAACAGCAACAAGGGCCCCAACTCTGACTGGCCCATCAACTCTCGCCTTTTTCTGAGGCCTTAGAAAGGAACTCGAGGGCTCTGAATCCCTCTTGTTCCTACCCCTTTCCTTCTCACAGTTCTGGCGCTCAGCGCACTTCACCTCCTCGGTGATCTTCGCCTTATGAACCAAAACAACAAAATCTCACTCCCTCTGTGGAGGTATCAGAACCCGTAGACTATCCCTGAGGCCATCCTCAAAACGAACCCACCACTCATACTCCGTCACCACCATCCCTCATGCATAGTGGTTTAATTGTAAAAATTCAGCCACTGATTTATCTCCCTGAGTCAGATTCAAAAACTCTCTCCTCCGAGCATCCACATAACTAGCACCCAAAAACTTTCCTTGAAAAACAATCTTGAAAAATTCCCAGGTCAGTCGATCTGGCTGAGTGCCCTCTTTAACTGTAAGCCACGACTAGTAAGCTTCATCTCGCAGCAGTGACACTGCACCCTTTAGTTTCTGCTCGGGGGTGCAGTCGAGATCGTCCATGATCTTCTCTGTGGCCTCAATCCAATACTCAGCCACATTAGGGACAACTCTAGCAACACCCTTAAAAATCTCAACTCGATTAGACTGGAGTCGTTCTGTAATTGATACATGGCCCATAGCACCAGTGTTTGGCCTAACAACCCTCTCCAGAATCCGTAACATAGCTTGGAACACTGTATCATCCCCAACTGCACAATCGTGAGACCCAGTCTCGGTCACAGGTGAAGTCGGTGCCTCCCTAGCTTCAACGTTAGGCATGTGGCCAGATGACGAAGACCCAGATCGAGCACCTCTACAGCCTTCGCTGCGGCCTCTTGTACCCCTTCCACGAGTACCTCTGGTGCCCATTATCGAATTGCATTTTATATGTATTAACAGTTTTATGCATCATTTTACAGTTTCAATGTTTATTAACGGATATTTTATGGGAAACAATATCAGTAATTTAGAGTTCATTTTCGTAGATCGCAATCTTACTACAGTTTTTGGTTTACCCTAAATAGAGTGTTTCAGTACAGTCTTACTACCTACAATAGTCTTAGTATTTCAGTTTAAGCAAACAATAGTTTTAGAAGACTAACAGAATCAACGTCGGAGACTCGGTGTACCACACATTCAGTAACACATTTCAAAATAATTTAAATCATTTGAAACAGTCCTTTTTAAAAATTTCAAGTTCTTAAAGAAACCCAAATCCATAGCCGAGTTTTGTAACCTGGCTCAGATACCACTAAATGTAACACCCCCAACCCGACCTGGACATTATGGCTGAATCTGGCGATGTCACATTAAAGTGTTTTTCGTAAAGTGCGATACTGTTAAAAACCCATTCTCTATTAAACCTCTTCGAGTGATCTTAAAGATGATTTTAAGACATGTCGTTTATTTTCCAAATGTGAGTCATTTGTCGAAACTTAATCATATTAAAACGACATTATTTATTTTTTATTTAAAACGTTATTTCTTGCTGATGCTCTTAAAACTAATTACATATTCGTGGTATTTTTGAAAAACATTTATCTTTTTGAAAAACTGTGTCTTCTCCTATTGCTAGTAGTTATAAGTCAAAGCAAATAAAGATCTCAAATTAAAAATAAAAACCAAAGAGGCCTTATTACAATAAAAATACCCAAAATAAAATTACTCATAATTAAAAACCAAATAAGAAAATATGTGCCATTGTGTGACCACCTTTGAGTCCCTCGCAGCAACCGATCTGCCTAAGACTAGGGATTAACTATACAGATAAACAGATGGGTGAGTTATGAAAACTCAGTGTGTAATCCTATATCAAATAACCAAACACTGAGCATATACAGTTTGGGACTAAGTCCATTTCAGTAATGGTTCAGTTTAGGTTAGGGCCTTAGCCCATTACAGTATTAGTATCAGTTTGGGCCTGAGCCCATCTAAGTGACAATAGCAGTATAGGTATGCAATCAAGAGATCCTACCCAGCCAGCCTCTACACTCCATCTCCGTCCAGCCCTGCACTCCATGTGGGGATATAATCAACCCACCCATTATTACACTCCAAGTACTACCGGTTGCGGCACTAAACAGTATTTGCAGCAGAGTTGCCAATATAGTACACTTCCTCTAATCATAAGAAAACCCACCCCATGCAACACATCATGCATCATGTCATGTCATGTCATAATATCATACATGTACTCAATGCGTCTAAAATGGCATGCTTAAATACAATCATACATCACATAGGGGCAAAACAATCATTTTATCAATAAGGGGGTCTAGGTAAACTTACCGACCCAACAGTAGGTCCACAGTCGTCTCGGGCGACCCGTGTAACCTTAACAGTTAATCAGTGAAAATGGACCCGAGGCCCATATTGCGGGCCCATATCGGCCCATACACCTGTGTGGCCCACATATCCCAGAAATGCCCTTGGCCATGTGGATTACACAGCCTGGCCCAATAATTTCTACACGTCCGTATGGTTTACCCATGTGAGGCCCACTTGTTTGTGGGGCCCATGTGGCCAAGTTTGGCCCATTACGGCCCAAAATAGCCTCGGCCCATGAAATTGCTCATGACTGACCTCATCGATCATCCATGTTTAGCCGCACGGGCTACCACACAGGTAGGCGCACGCCCGTATGGGGTTGACTATTCGCACTTTTCGGCTTTATGCCGATTAACAAAAAAGGGCAGTGTTTACACAACTGATATGATTTTTGATACGCAACGCTCCTAAGACAAACCACATCTAAAACAAATGGCAATTCCATGCCCAACATTAGTCACACTTAGAACCAATACCAATAAAACAACAACAATCGAACTTCAGTTATGTTGCTTACCCCTACTGCTCTAAAAAGATATCGCCTACGATTCTGCTAGTAAATCGAGTTCGCTACGATTTGATGCTGTCAAACCAACATTCGACACAATAAAGGATTAGGAATCTAACACAATTAACAAAAGAAATCTCCCCCATATCAAATGCGGTAGAAATCCCCCTTACCAAAAGACTTACCAACCGAAGCTGCCCATATTGAACAGAAGTAACCAATTAAGGGGAAGTCAAGAATTCGGCCAAAGAAATAGCAAAGAACCAATGCCAAATTTTCCCCTTTTCAGAGAGAAACCAAAAGGCAGGAAAGGGGGAGAGAAGAAGTATTCAGCAACAGGACAAAGGGAGAGGGTGACTGCAATGAACTGATTGAGAGAGGGAAAAAAAACAAGAAGCAACCGGTCAAGGGAAACCGATTGAGAAAGAGGAAAAAGAACTAGAAGCAATCGGTCAAAAGAAAACCGATTGGGTAAGAGGAAAAAGAATTATAAGCAATAATTCAAAGGGAAACCGATTGAGAAAGAGGGAAGAAAAGATATTTGGTCAAAGAGGGAAAATCAATTGGAAAAGAGGAGAAGAAAGAAAATTGGTGGGCAAGGGGATTGAAGGGAAGAGCAAGAACGAAGACAAAGAAGAACTGAAAGGTACCCGAAGTCCTAATTCAGCACAAAGCAAAAGGTGAAAAGAATGTTGTCAGCAACCGAAAAGGAGAGAAAATACCCTACCCAAAGCTAAATTCCCAAAGTTAAGAGTACACATTCGGCCCCAACACTCCCACTCCATTCAAAATCCCACATTTTCCTCCTCAAATCTCTGAAACTGTCCACTCCTCCCACAACCACCTAGTTCAAATTCCACTCAAACACTTCAATGTTTTGGTCAAACCACAACACTCCCACGGCACCAGTAGCAAAATAAAACACCACAATGCGCCTACCAGCACTCGAACCTCAGACCACAGGTAACCACAACACATTACTTATCCCCTAGACCAGCAGACCCTTTCTGACATAAAATTCCCACATTTATTTAAAAGTCTACTTGCTAGAGACAAGGTTTATTCATATAAAAACAAAACTTTTGCACAAGCCAAGGCTTGAACCCAAGACTTCTCAAACTCTTCCCAAGACACTTAACCATGAAGTAGACATGCATTTGTGTGCCACAACATACAAAAATAAATACTTAGGATTTTGAGGCATTACATATCACATTATTCAATTTAATCTCAAAAACACCTTATGGCAAAAATTACATTTTTGCCCTTAAGTTTTCAACTTTTTACATTTTAGTCCCTAGGCTCGTAAAATGATTTTCATTCAATTTCTTCATTACCCAAGCCTAGCAGAATCTTTTTCATGTTCATAACAGCACACATTTTTCATTTATTCACATTTTTACACACATTCTACAACTTTTACAAATAGGTCCCTATTTGACATTTTTATCAAAAATCACTTCGTAAATGTTGTTTACCTGACATCAAACATACATTTTCTACCATTAGACATCAAAATACACAAATATTCTACATGGGTAAAATTTTAGACTTTGATTTTCTTTCAAATTAGTCCTTGAAATAGCTAGATTAGGTTACATCGATCTTAAATATAAAAATCATTAAAAACAGGATAATAACTGACTTACAATCAAAGCTTGAAAGTTGGCCAAACCCTAGCTATGGAGACCTTGAAAATTTCAGCTATGGAGGGACTAATTAGAGAAGATGAACACTTTTATTTTAGTTTTATTTGTCTTTATTTACCAAATGACCAAAATGCCCTTAATGCCTAACTTCAAAATTTTTCCCATCTAAGTCCATTATTGTCTAACTTAAAGTATAATGGTCTAATTACCATTTAAGGATCTCCAAGTTAAAATTTCATTTCAATTAGACACCTCTAACGTCTAGAACACACATTTTGCACCTATTGCAATTTAGTCCTATTAGTCAAATTGGACACCCTATCAATAAAATTTCTTAATGAAATTTTCACACAACCATTCAATCATACTGTAGACCTTAAAGAGATAATAAAATTAACATTTCTACTTTGGATTTGTGGTTCCAAAACCACTGTTCTAACTTGACCCTAAAACGGTCTGTTACAACTCTGCCCCCTTTAGGGATTTTCGTCCCTGAAAATCGTATCGAAAAGAGGTTTGGGTATTGTTTTCTCATAGCTTCGTCGGTTTCCCACGTAGCTTCTTCGACTCCATGTCTTTGCCATAAAACTTTCACTGGGGCTATACTTTTTTTTCTCAACTCTTTAACTTCCCAAGCTAAAATCTTGACCGGCTCTTCACCATAATTCGTATCTGGTCGAATCTCAACCTCTGTCGGTGAAATCACATGCAATGGATCTTATTGATATCTTCGCAACATAGACACATGAAACACGTTGTGGATCCTTTCCAATTCCGATGGCAAAGCTAACTGATAAGCCATTGGCCCTATTCTTTCAATAACCTTTTACAGACCAATAAAACGTGGACTCAGTTTACCCTTGCGACCAAATCTAAGAATTTTCTTCCATGAAGACACTTTCAGGAATACATTATCATCAACTTGAAATTTAATCTCTTTTTGTTTTAGATCTGCACATGACTTCTGACTATCCGAAGCTGCTTTCAAACAATCACGAATTACTTTCACTTTTTCTTTGATTTCTCTAACCAAATCAATCCCATGAGTCTATCTCTCATTAAGCTATCTAGTACAACAGAGTTCGACACTTGCGACCATACAATGCCTCATATGGTGCCATCTTTATACTCAACTGAAAACTATTGTTATAAGCAAATTCGACTAAAGGTAGATATTTTTCCCAACTACCTTCGAACTCTAATACACAAAATGAAGCCTATCTTCGAGTACCTAAATCGTTCTTTCACACTGACCGTCGATTTGCGGATGAAATGCGATACTAAAATTCAACTCTGTGCTCAATGCCTCTTACAACTTTTCCAAAACTGAGATGTAAACCTCGAATCTCTATCCGAAATAATAGAAATAGGTACTCTGTGCAATCTAACAATTTTAGCAATGTACAATTCAGCTAACTTATCAAGTGAATAGTCGGTACGTACTGGAATAAAGTGAGCCAATTTCGTCAATCTATCAATAACGACCCAAACAACATCTTTTTTCTTCAGAGTTAGAGGTAACCTGGTTACGAAATCCATTGCAATTCTATCCTATTTCAACTCGAGAATCATTGCAGGCTGAAGCAAACGTGAAGGTACTTGATGTTCAGCCTTTACTTGTTGACAAATCAAACATTTCAATACAAATTCAGAGATATCTTGTTTCATACCTGACCACCAATACAATTTCTTCAAATCATTGTACATCTTCGTACTTCCCGGATGAACAGATAGACAACCACTGTGTGCCTCATAAAGAATTTTTGAAATCTCATATCTCTCGGTACATAAATCCTACCTCAAAAGATCAAACAATCATCGACCCCAATTTGAAAATCTAAATCACTAGTCGATTCGCACTGAACTCTCTTAGCTTGAAGTTTTGCATCACACTTCTAATCTTCACAAATTTGCTGAAGAAATACCTGTCTAGCTCTTAACTCAACTAGAATAGAACCACCATCAGATAAAGTCATTCATGCATTCATTGCTCTCAAAGCAAACAAAGATTCCTTATTCAAAGCATCGACGATCACATTCACCTTTCCATGAAGATAATCGATTACTAACTCATAGTCTTTCAACAACTCGAGCTATCTCCACTGTCGTAAATTCAAATCCTTCTGAGTCATTAAATAATTCAAACTCTTGTGGTTAGTAAAGATATGGCACTTCTCACCGAATAAATGCTATTGCCAAATCTTTAAAGCAAACACAATTGTAGTCAATTCCAAGTCCTGCGTTGGATAATTCTTTTCGTGTGGTTTCAACTGTCTCGAGGCATAAGCTATCACTTTTCCCTCTTACATCAACACACATCCAAGACTGTTCAATGACACATTGCTGAAAATTACGAACTCTTTTCCCGATTTAGGTTGCACTAATATCGGTGCCTCAATTAATAATGCTTTTAACTGCTCAAAACTATTTTGACATTTCTCAAACCATTCAAACTTAACATTTTTTTGTAATAGTAGTGTCATAGATGTAGCAATCATCGAGAATCCTTTGACAAATCATCGATAATACCCAGCTAATCCCAAAAGGCTTCTAACATCAGATACATTCCTCGACGGTTTCAAATCAACAATTGCCGAAATCTTACTCGGATTAACACTTACACCTTCCGTGAAGACAATATGTCCCAAAAAATCTACTTTTTGGAGCCAAAACTCACTTTTACTGAACTTAGCAAATAATTTCTTATCTCTCAAAATCTATAATATAATTCTTAAATGTTCGGCATGCTCAGACTTATCTCAAGAATAAATCAAAATATCATCAATATATACTACCACAAACTTATCCAAATATGGTCAGAAGATTTGATTCATGAAATCCATAAAAACAGCAAGAGCATTAGTTAATCGAAAAGGCATAACAAGAAATTCATAATGCCCATACCTCGTTTTGAACGTGGTTTTTGGTACGTCTGAGTCTTTAACTCTTAACTGATAGTAACCAAATCTCAAATCTATCTTCGAGAATACTGTTGCCTCTTTCAACTAGTCAAACAAATCATCAATCCTCGGTAAAGGATACTTGGTATTTATCATAACATTATTGTGTTGACGATAATCGATACAAAGTCTCATGGATCCATCTTTCTTCTTGATGAATAATACTGGTGCACCCCAGGGAGAAAAACTCGGCCTCACAAAACCCTTATCTGTCAACTCTTGCAACTGAGTCTTCAATTCTTTCAACTCAGTTGGAGCCATTCTATACGGAGCTATCAATATTAGTGTAGTCCTTGGTACTAAATCAATGGCAAATCCACCTTTTTGATTGGTGGTAACCCTGGTAACTCTTCTGGGAACACATCCGAATACTCACAAACTACTGGCACAGATTCAATCTTCAATTTAGACTCTTTCATATTCAACACATAGCAAGATAAGCTTCACAACCTTTCCTTATATACCTCTGAGTGAACATCGATGAAATCACCATAGGTAACTCACCTAACTCATCCGATTCAACCCAAAGAGTTTCATTGTTTTGACATTTCAATTCAGTAACCTTTCATCTACAATTCACTACTATATCATGTAGAGTCAACCAATCCATTCCAAGAATCACATCAAACTCATCAAATGTCAAAAGCATTAAGTCAGCAGGAAAACGGTGACTTCGAATCATTAAAGGACATCTCTTGCAAACTTCATCAACTAAGACATATTTGCCTAAGGGGTTCGACACCTTAATCACAAACTCAGTAGACTCAACAGGAAAATTCTTACTAGATACCAAATTCATACAAATAATGGAATGAGTCAATCAAGGATCAATTAATGCAATTATATTAGTATAATAAAGAGAAAATGTACTAGTGATCACATCAGGGTAGGACGCATCCTCGCTTGCACGGATGGCATACGCTCTAGCAAGTGCTCTAGCTTCCGATCTCATAGCTGAATCTTTGGATACACCTCTACTACTAGTTACATTTCCTGTATTTCTCACTGGCCTTCTTCTAGCCGCAGCATTACTCGATCTTGCATTCTAAAAATTATCCTTTTCAGCCATTTCAGGGCAATCCCGAATGACGTATCTTAAGAACCACATTTAAAACAAGCCTGGTTGCTCATCCTACATTCACCGGGATGTCACCTACTATAGTGTTGGCATTCAGGCTTATTAGATCTAGCATTCCCAACGCTTGCTATTGATGCAGTTTGGGCCTTAGAACCTGAATATTACTTCCCACAATCTCTGTTGTCATACCTAGTTGAATCATTTAAATGAATATGCATATTCCTTGATTTCTTTGATGAGGATTGAAATGTCCAATTCATCAGCCTCTTTCTCTTTCCTTTGCCCAACTCTTTGACTTCACGGGCTCGTTCAAATAGTACAAAAAATTCTTTCAGCTCTAAAATCTCAACTAATAGTCGAATGTCCTCATTCAGTCCATCTTCAAATCTCTTACACATGATATCCTCTATTGAAACATATTCCCGAGCATACTTACTGAGTTTAACAAACTCTCACTTGTATTCGATCATAGTCATTCAACCTTGTTTCAGCTCTAAGAACTCTTTATGTTTCTGATCAATAAACTGTTCGCTGATATATTTCTTTCTGAACTCCTCTTGGAAGAACTTCCAAGTAACTCTTTCCCTTGGTACTACCAATGCTAACGTGCTCCACCAATCATATGCCGAATCCCTCAGGAGTGATATAGCACATTTCAAGCACTCCTTCGGTATGCAAGAGAGCTCACCAAATACTAAGATAGGGTTCTCAAGCCAGAATTCTGCCCTCTTGGGATCATCATCAAATTTTACCATAAATTCTTTAGCCCCTTACTTTTGAATCTTAATGACTGGAGGCTTGTTTAGTCTTACCAATTCCACACCTTGGGGAGCTATGGGAATCGGTTGGGGGGTTAGGTGTGTAACAGCCCGATTTAGACCCTAGTTAGAATAGTGGTTTCAGGACCACAAATTTGAGTTAAAAAATATTTTAATATTATTTCCATGCTTATGATATGTGAATTGATATATGTGAAAGTTTTGTATGAAAATTTTATCGTTTGTGTGACGATTTGTTAAAAAGGACCTATTCGCGTAAAATGTAAAAGTTGCATGCTATATGTCAAGTGTGCCTAATTGCTATATCTTTTTAAATGAGAGGTCCTTATGTTGAAATTAGACCATTGAACTTATGATTGGACAATAATGGCCTTAATATATGTGATTTTATAATGTTTTAACCAAGGTTAAATTAGTAGTTATAATATTATGTTAATATAATTAAAACAAAACATCAAATTAGTCATTATATTCATCATTTTAGCCGAAATTAAAGAAAGAAAAGCTAGGGTTCTTGTGTTTTGATATTCGACTACTTTCAAGTTTGATTAAGGTATGGTTTTGATTCGATTTTATAATTTCTACGTTTTTGTGATCGTTGCTTAGTAATCTATCAAGCCCATGTCTCAATTTCTGACTTTGTTAATGATTTTAAGTTGAGCCATTGATGAAATTGTGAGCTTTTTGTTGTGAAATGATGAAAAATGAAAGATATGTGATAGATAAATATGTTTTATCATTGAATTTTTGATGAATTTGAGTAATTTAAGGCTAAATTGTGAAAATGAGAAATTAAGGGACTAAAATGTGAAATAAATGAAATATGTGGGCTTATATGAACTATATATAAATTTGGCTAAGCATGTATATATAGAAATTTTGTGTATTTTGTAATTTTATGAATTAGGGACTAAAGTGTTAAAATGTGAAAATGTGAGGGCTAATTTGTAAAATGCCCTAAATATGTGTATATGGATTGATTTTAATTAATGTGAGTTCGAATAAGTTAAATTTGAATGTGTTTAGATCAAAAACTAAAGAAAATAGAATTAGACCAGGGAAAGTCGAAAGTTGTCGAGTAGTCGATTTCCTTCGTTCGAATTCGTAGAAGGTAAGTCGATGTACAAATAAATGTATTGAATTGAATTCTTAATTGCTTATATGATATTTGAATTGTGATGAATGCATTTGAGAATGAAATATGTGAAATTCGAGAATGTTTTGACAATGTGCCGGCATCCGAAAAGTTCCATACGAACCATAAGAATAGCTAGGATACATATGTCATGACATAAGATTTTCGATATATGATTTCGTGTAAGACCAAGTCTGGGACGTTAGCATCAATTTGAGATTTATGTGTAAGACCATGTTTGGGACATCAGCATCGTATTTGATTTCAAGTAAGACCCTATTTGGGACAGTGGCATCGATACTTGATTACATGTAAGTCCACAACTGGGACGTTGGCATTGTACGAGCTTTTTGAGTTATCTGCGTATCCTATTTGATTCCATACGGTTCAACGATCCTTCTGAGAAATAAGTAACTATGTGGTCGTGTATCGACTCAGGTACGTTTGATATGAATAGCATGGTTAAGAATAAAAGGTAAGTATTTGAACATATGTGGACATATGAAAAAAATATATGAGTTATATGAGATTTATAGATATGTGATTATGCTTTACCATGATCTATATGATTGAATTGAATTTAAATTATATTATGTGATAATTTTATTTGTATATGGCTTTCTAAGCTTTTGAAAGCTTACTTTGTGTGTGTTTTCAATTGTTTTTAGATATCGAAGCTACCGGGAGCTCGGGGATCATTGAGGATCATCACCACACTGTCGAACTCTAATTAAGGTACCTTTTGAAAATGTAAATTTGAAGTATGGCATGTATAGGCTAGATGTATTTTATTATGTTTTTGAGTTGTGAATATTAGCCATGTGATATGGCTTGGATTTGGTTGTGATTATGAATGAGTTTTGAGTATAAGCTATGTGATGCAATATGGTCAATATAATGTGTTCATGAATGGCTATTAGAATTGGTCATTTTGGTAAGTTGTGGTATGTGCCTATTTTGGAATTTGGTAAGATTTGGCATGTAAATGAATGAAGTAAATTGAGATTATGAATTATATGTTTTGGTATGACTTTTGTTTATGATTTGGTATGTTTTGGTTTAAATATAAGCATGATATTAGTTGGTGATTATATAACATGAAGAATGTATGTTATGTGATTGAAATTGGTTGAATTTGTGGTTCAATTGTTACTTATTTGTTGCTTGTAGGGAGGACCCTTAATGGGTGACATGTTGGCCTTGAAATGGACTATTTTTGCCCACACAGGCAGGGACACAGGCGTGTGTCTTAGCTGTATTGCTCGGGGGCTATTTTGAAATGAGCCTGAACAGACCACATGGTTGTACACACATGGGTGTGTGCTAGGCCGTGTGGCCAAGTCAGTTTCGAGAACGGGCTAGACACACAAGCGTGTGACTGGCCATGTGACCCAAGTCAGTAGCCTCCGTAAATTTCACACGGCCTGGCACACGGACGTGTCTTGTGGCTGTGTGGACAAGTCAGTAGACACACAGATGTGTCTAAAGCTGTGTGAGGCACACGACCTGTTCACACAGGCATGTGATCTATGTAACTTAAAAAATTGGTTAAGCTTCAAAAAAATTTGTATGATTTCGGTTTAGCCCCAAACCCCTCTAAAGCATGTTTATGGTTTCGTAAACCTTCTAAAGGGACTATATGTGTATAAATTTCTATGATATGATGATGTATGATTAAAGTTGTAGAATGATTGATAAATGTTCTGAAATGTCTGGTAATACCTCTTAACCCTAGTTTGGTGACAGATATAGATTAGGGGTGTTACAAGGTGGGGGTGGAGGATGTTGGGCAACCGAATTTGTCCGAACAAACTCAGTAAGCAACTCATTCAATCTTTGGAGGAATGATTCCCTAGCCTCTCCTCCTTGACTAATTTTCGCAGGTCTACTTTTGGATGGCGCGGTCGTTTGAGCGGGAGCCAGCGCATTACTTTCAACGTTATCAGCCACTTCTCGGTCGGGATCCATTTACTATATGAAAACACAGTTTAAATTGTCAGGAGTTGTCACACTATCAAAATTTATAAATGGCATGTATAGCTAGACTCTTTTACACGCTACATTAGTCTAAAAACCGACTAAATTGTAGCTCTAATACCACTAATGTAACACCTCTTACCCGTATTCAACGCCGGAATAGGGGCCGAGGCATTACTAGACTTACAACACAAGCATTCACACAATTTCGAGTCATAAATTTGCGTTCAAATTAAAACCATTTGAAATTAATCAAAAAGTCCCTAATACTAGCCTATAAGGCCCAAAACATGCATTGGAAGTGGTCCGGGACTAAACCGAGAACTTTAGAATTTTTAACAAAACCTAGAAAATTTTTTCCCTAAACAGGTGTCACATGCCCGTGTGGGCAAGCCGTGTGGTCACACACGCCCCTGTCCCTAACCCGTGTAACTCTTTGTTTAGCAATGCATCAACAAATTGAGATCACACGGCCAAGTCACACGCCCGTCTGCTAAGCCGTGTGGAAAAAATAATTTTCATAAAATAGGTGCAGACTTCACACAGCTAGGACACACGCTCGTGTTCGAGGCCGTACCTTCCACACGGTTGTGACACATGCCCATGTCTATACCCGTGTGCTCAATTCTGAGCATTCTGTATTCACTCACAAAAGTGATATAACATATAAATAAACCAACTCATCCATTTCACAACAAATCATTTATCCATAATAAACATATAACAACCCATTACAAATCACATATACAAAAGGCATTAGCACATATACATATATAAATAGGCTTACAACAATTTTAGCCAAAATAAGCCAATTACATGGCTAAATACCAAATCAACTTAAACAAATATAAGGCAAAACATTTGACCAAATCAAATGACATATATAACAAAATTACCAAGTCCCTATACATGCCATATTTTCAAAATACTAAGATCATCAATACCCAAAATGAAAGTTTTGATAGTGTGAGGCGAATCTCTGATGATATCCGGTCCAAGCTAGCTTGGTGACACTATAAAAAATGGAAAATAAACGGAGTAGGCTATATAGCTTAGTAAGCTCGTATGCAAGAAATAAAAAACCTTACCATACGTGAAACATTCAAATAATAAAACATAATTAAAAGTACATTTACCATGGTCTCATAATCATATCTCATTCCATCACAAAACTTACCTCATATTCATCATCTCAAGCATTTAATAGATATAAGCTTCAAGTACATACCTGTACCAACTCGAAATGAATTTAAACACAATTTCATCTTTGAAATACCTATGAACCACTCGAAATAACAATGTCGAATACTCGAGAAATTTACACACTAAGTGCCACATATGTAGCCAATGATATCACAAATCTCATATCACATAGTTGCTCGCTCTTGAGCTATCAACGGGCCTACTTACACAAGCTGTTAGTCAAGATGTAGCTATGTGGTGCTGCTCACACAAACTGTGAAGTATCCGCAACATATGCCGGTATACTCAGCCACCGGTAGGACGTACAAGAGTAGCACCCGAATCACATAATGACATAATACATAACTACCCTAGTGACATGTCACTTGTATCCTACCCGATACCTAAGGTTCAACGGGATTGCACGCTTGCTGAATCATCTTCAGACTCGTTCACAAGATTAAGCTCATCCACATTATCAAACATTCAATTCATGAAATATTAAAGCAATAAAATACAATCATATTAAAGCTTATTTTAAACCTACAAACTTACCTCAGTACAAAATGGCTAATTGTTCGATTTAGTCCACAACTTTGTTCTTTCCCCTGTCTAGGTCAGAACCTCGTCTTTCTTGATCTATAATATCAAATTTAACTTATTCAATTATCACATTATTCAATTTAATCCCAAAAAGACTTTATGGGAAAATTACATTTTTACCCCTAACTTTTTAACATTTTACATTTTAGTCCCTAGGCTCGTAAAATGATTTTCATCTACTTTCTTTATTGCCCAAGCCTTGTCGAATCTTTTTCATGTTCATAACAGCCCACATTTTACAACTTTTACAAATAGGTCTCTATTTGACATTTTCATCAAAAATCACTTGGCAAATGTTGTTTACTTAACATCAAACATACATTTTCTACCATTAGACATCAAAATACACAAATATTCTACATGGGTAAAATTTTAGACTTTGATTTTCTTTCAAATTAGCCCTTGAAATAGCTAGATTAGGTTACACTGATTTAAAAAAATATAAAAATCATTAAAAACGGGACAAGAACGGACTTACAATCAAGCTTGGAAGTTGGTCAAACCCTAGCTATGTAGACCTTGAAAATTTCGGCTATGGGGGGACTAATTTGAGAAGATGAACACTTTTATTTGTCTTTATGTATTAAATTACTAAAATGCCCTTAATGCCTAGCTTCAAAATTTTACCCATCCATGTTCATTTTTGTCCAACTTAAAGTATAATGGTCTAATTACCATTTAAGGACCTTCAAATTAAAATTTCATTTCAATTAGACACCTCTAGCATCTAGAACACACATTTTGCACTTATTGCAATTTAGTCCTATGAGTCAAATTGGACACCCTATCGATAAAATTTCTAAACAAAATTTTAACACAATCAATCAATCATACTTTAGACCTTAAAGAAATAATAAAATTAACATTTCTACTTTAGATTTGTGGTTCCAAAACCATTATTTTGACTTGACCCTAAAACGAGCTGTTACACTCGATCGGTTTGAAAGCTCATCAGAGACTTATCAGAGTATCCAGTGATTATATCAGTAGATTTTGATGTTTTACTCATGGTTATAATGGCATGTATAGGTGGACTTGTGTTTATTGAGTTAGTTGTTATGTGTGGCTTGTATATGTGGTAATATGGTTAGTGTGCTTTTGGCACTTGGATGCCTTGATGGTTAGTGCTTTTATGGTCAAATTGATGCATGGTTTTATGACCAAATTGGTAAGTGTTGGCATGTTTGCAATGTGATCAATTAGTGTATGCATTGATATGAAATTTAGTTGTGTGTGGATGAAATATGAACATTTAGACACAAAGTTAGGTATGAATGCTTGGTTGTGATTGAGGTACCTATATGGCATGTTGGTTGTATGGATAAATGACCTATTGAATTGGTATTATTATGCATGTTTTTTGGGAATGTCTTAAGGTCTTGATTGTATGTGCAAATGGCTTGTAGGTACATGTTTGAATTGGGTTAAAGAAATTACTTGATTTTGGCCTATTTCTTGTCCACATAGCCAAAGACATGGTTGTGTGTCTTAGCCACGTGTGACACATGGCCATGCGACACAGTTGTGTGTCCCCTGTAGGTCTTAAAGGTTGCAAGTCAGACAATTACAGGGCCTAGCACATGGCTTGGCACACGAGCGTTTGGCTTGGCCGTGTGACCCAAGTCAGAGAGTTACACTTGGACGAACATGGGCTGGGACACGGCCATGTGTCCCTATAGTATGAATTTTTCTAACTTTTTCCTCAATATTTTAAATGTTTTTTATTTAGTTTTTAATGGTTTCTAAAGTGTTTTTAAGTCCTCGAGGGCTCAAATAAGGGGCAAAGTGCATGTATTTGAATGGATTATTCTACGAGTAATGAAATGTTTGGAAATAAATGTTTTTAAGTTATGTTTTTTCATAGTAATACTCTGTGACTGTAATAGCCCGTTTTTAGTTAAATTGGAATAGTGGTTTTAGGACCACAAATATGAGGTTAAAATATTTATTTTATTATTATTTTAATGTATACAACATGATTGTATGATTTTGTGAAAATTTCGTTAAGAAATTTTATCGTTTGAGTGCTTAATTTGATAAAAGGACTAAATCGTGTAAAGTGTACAAGTTATGTTTTAATAGCTAAAAGTGTCTAAAAGATATGGAATCTTAAAGTTAAGGTCATTAAGTGGTAATTAGACCATTAAAATGTTACTGGACATTTATGAGAATGGTATTGTTGAAATTTGATTGAAATTAAAAGGTTAATTAAGTAATTTAATAAATTAATGTAAAATAAATAAAAGAAAATAATTTTAATTCTCTTATCATCTTTTCCAACTGATTATACAAGGATAAAGAAACCATTTTTCTTCATTTAGGGTTCGGTCACTTTGAAGCTAGATTGGTAAGTGATTTTTGTCCTGTTTTTAATGATTTCTATGTTTTTGAGATTGTTGCAGCTTAATCTAGCTAGCCTAGGGACTAATTTGCAAAATTTTTAAAGGTTTAGGGTTTTTCCAATGATGAATCTATGTGTATTTTGATGTTTGATGATAGAAAATGTATGCTTGGTATTAGATAAACAACATTTGTAAAGTGATTTTTGACAAAATTGTCATTTAGGGATTTAATTGAGAAATGTTGAAATTTTGTGGTTAAATTTTGAAATAAATGAAAAATATGAGTTGTTAGGGACATAATTGAAATTCAGCTAGCATGGGTATAAGTTGAATTGCATGAATTTGTATTTTTATGAGATAAGGACTAAATTTTAAAGATGTTAAAATATTAAGGGCAAAAGTGTAAAGTTTCCTTAATGTGTATTTTGGGCTAAATTGAATAGAACGATAATTGAATTAGTTAATTTTGATTACATTTAGATCAAGAAAAGCAAAATTCAGATTTAGATTGGGGAAAAAAACAAAGTATCAAACTAATCAACTTTTTTCGCCATTTTTGCAATCGAGGTATGTTCGTATGTTAATAAGCATTATTATAATTGTGTTTTAAATGCTTTAATATTGAATAAATTGTGTATACAACCTTGCGAATATAATCAATGAAGATTTGGCATTTAGAAATCTTGGTTGAACCTTAGGAATAGATTAGGATACGAATGAAATGCCATTAGGGGTTATGTGATTGGGTGTTGGACTATACGTCCTACTGGTGGCTAAGTTATCTAGCATGTGTTGCAGACTATTGTCAGCTTGTGTGAGCAGCGCCATGTAGCTTTGTCATGACCGTCATCTTGTGTGAGTAGACCCTTTGATAGCTCGAGAGTGAGCATTATATGTGATATGATATTGAGATAGCTTCGGCTATATATATGGCACTTAGGGTATGAGTTTCCTGGGTATTCGATTGTATTTCGAATGGTTCAAGAGGTATATCGGAGATATGAAATAGTGAGAAATATACAAGTATCAGTACATGTATGTATGGAAACTATGTAAGCATCGAATCTATGAAAGTTATGAGTTTATGGTTAATTATGTGATTGAATATATGTTAATTGTGGTTAAATGTTTTATAGTATGTTGTGTTCATTTTTTGAATGGTAATTGAATGGTGAGTTTTGCTTATTATTTCATTAATTCATACGAGCTTACTAGGCTTTATAGCTTACATTATTTATTTTTCCATGTTTTATAGTGAAATCAAAGCTAGCTCGGATTTGGAAATCATCGGAGACCTCATCACACTATCAAGCTATCACATTGGTACTTTTGAGTCTATGTTTTTGGAATATATGGCATGCATAGGAGCTTTGGTCATTTTGGTATATGTTAGTAGTGGATTTAGCGATTTATGTTGGCTTGTAAATGTTAAGTGTTTAATTTTGTATGTAGCCATGAGAGTTGGCTTATTTTGGCGTATTAGGTGATGTATATAAATATGTGTGTGTGTATATGGCTTTAGTTATGTGATTGTTGATGGATATATGATTTTTTCTTTGATAATTGGCATTTACGGATACCAAATGGTTGAAATTTGAGATTGGCTTGCTTGTGATTTAGGTAAATTGATGCATAATTGAAAGTGACCATTTAGGTGATTTTTGAATATAAATTTGGTATGAAATTGAATGGCATATCTTGACATTTTTGTGTCTTGTGGTTGATAGTATGGAATTACCATGTATTAGGCTTGGTTGAGGTTGGCTTGAATACCTATTTGTGTCATGTTTTGTGCCATTTGATTTGGTATAGGTGAATGCAAATTAGGCGAGCAAAATGGCTTGGTAAATAGCCTATTTTTGTCCACATGGCAGAGACACGGGTATGTGTCTCAGCCGTGTGTGACACATAGACAGGTGACATGGTCGTGTGTCTCTTGGTATGTAATTAGAAATCAAAATAGTATGCTCCACATCGCCTAGCACAGGGGCGTGTGACTTGGCTGTGTGGCATAAGTTAGTATACCCTACAGGTTTGGTACGACTTAGCACACGGCCTGGCACACGGGCGTGTGAGGCCATTCCGAAAGGCACACGGGCTGGTGACAAGGGCGTGTGGTTGGTCGTGTGACCTAAATCAGAGAGATATGTAGGGTAGGACATGGGCTGGGACACGACCATGTGATCCTATGTCAAATGTTCACACGGCCTATGACACGGACGTGTCTTTGGTCGTGTATTTTGTAAAATTTTCTAAGTTTTCCAGAAATTTCATAAGTTATCGGTTTAGTTCTGAATCACTCCGAATGCATGTTTAGGGCCTAGTAGGCTCGTATTAGGGATTATATAGATGTTTGTGATTGAGTATTCATAATGTTTGTTTGGAAATTGAAAATGTATATTTAATTGTATAATATGTGCGGTAAAGCTCCGTAACCCTATTCCGGTGTTGAATATAGCTGAGGGGTGTTACAGTAACCTTATTCTAGCGACAGATGCAGGTTAAGGGTGTTACATTTAGTGGTATCAAAGCAACAGTTTAGTTGATTCTTGGATTGAACGTAGCGTTTACGAGTTTAGAAATACATGTCATTATATAACCTGTGATAGTGTGATAACTCCTGACCTATTCTAAACTATGCTTTCATATAGAAAATGTTATCCAACCGAGCCAATTCCGATGAGGCTGAAAGTAATACACAAGCCTCTATTCACAGAGCAGAGTTAAGTGGCAGTAGGCCCGTATCTGAGGCTCGAGGAGGAGAGGCTAAGGAATTCTTCTTCCAAATGATGAATGAGTGGTTTACTAATTTTGTACGAATGAACCTGATGGCTCAACGACCTTCACCCCTACCTATTCCCTATCTGGTCCTCATAATTCCTCAGGGTTTTGAACCAGTACGGTTGAGCAAGCCTCTAGTTGATAAAATTCATATATATGGGGCTGAAGAAATTAGAGCTACAGAAATAGCAGAGTTCTAGTTAGAAAATATGATCAGGGTTTTCAACGAATTCTCTTGTACATCAGCTGGATGTGTGAAATGTGTTGTATCCTTACTAAAATATTCAGCTTATCAGTTGTGAAATACCTTGGTTTTAGTTGTGCTGAGAGAGCAAGTAGCCTGAGAATTCTTTCAAGGTAAGTTCCATAAGAAATATGTGAGTTAAAGATTCCTTGATAAGGAATGCAAAAAATTTCTCAAGATTAAATAGGGTCAAATGATAGTATCAGAGTACGAGAGAGAATTTGTTCGATTGAGCAAGTATGCTTGAGAATGTATATCGATCGAGATTGCCATGTATAAACGGGTTGCGTAACACCCTTAACCTTATCCATCGCTAGAACAGGAGTACTACCGGAGTTTACAGCACAAACAAATAGAATTCTTAGCATTACATATCTTGACAATATTCATATAAAAAAAATCAAAATAATTCATATTCTCCCTTATATGAGCCCTCGAGGCCCTAAAATTGCTTTAGAAACAAGTCGGGACTAAATCAGGAACTCAAAGACTTTTTCAGAAAAAGATGAAAATCTACAAATTGCAGAGATCATATGGCCAAGAGACATGCCTGTGTCTTAGGCCGTGTGGGCATTCGAAATAGGGACACACGGCTATGTCCCAGCCCATGTCCATGCCCGTGTAACTCACTGACTTGGTCACACGACCAAGTCACATGCCCATGTGCTAGGCTGTATACCCTTCGAAGTAACCTCACACACCCGTGTGCCAAGCCGTGTGCTAGGCCGTGTAACAGCCTGACTTGCAACCTTTTAAAAACTACAAGGGACACACGAATGTGTCACTTGATCGTGTGTCACACATGGTTGAGACACACACCTGTGTCTTTACTCGTATGGACGAAAATAGATCATTTTACAAGCCATATTTCTCACCCAATTTGGCATCCACATACACTTAACATTATGCATATAAACAAGTCATATTATGGCATTGAAAACAAGAAAAATCAAGCCTTAAACATGTAGTATAGTCACATATAACCAATATAAACATGTTTAACCATGTATTCAATATAACCAAATGTTCAACTAAATTATATGCATAATTGCATCATTACATATAATGTAGATCACTTTACCAAAACATACTAATTGATGTTAAACATGCCCTTCAATTTCTAACTTAGTTAGACATATATGTCTTACACAACAAGGTACCAATTCAGAACCAATTCATCAACTAACAAAACACTTATACAAAATGTACATATAACTATCATTTTACCTTTCATCATTCAACTGCCAATCAAGCCACACCTCAACCAAATTTAGGCCACATTTATCCATACGAAAATATACCAAAACACAAGCCAGCTCAAATGGCTATAATCACAACAAAATATATAGGCCAACATTAACCAAAATAACCTATACATGCCATTATAACTAAACTTAAACCAACAGAAAGTACCGAGCGAGCTGACGGATAGTGTGATGGATCTCCAACTAGCTTCCAACTCGATCGAGCTTCCAATAATTTGAAAAGTAAAGGAAAATAACTACGTAAGCAATGAATGCTTAGTAAGTTCATATAAACTTTAATCATATCAATTCATTTCAAATATTAAATATATACATATCAAGAATAATCCAATATTGATACCACAATATTCATGAAGCTATATTCAACAACTCACAAGGTAAATAAATCCACAACATCACTTATACATATCATCCCTAGCATAGTAGGACTTTAAATAACTTTAAACCCTTTCAAATTTTTCTTATTTTCATTTCCATTTCATTACTTTCCATTGCATTTACTCTCATTAGCTTAAATAACATCAATTCAATTCATCATTCCTTTTTTCGTCATTCTAAACTTCAGGTATGAACTTACTATTTCATTACCTTTCCACACCCATTTTATATGCATAACACATAAGCCATAAGTATATCATTCAATCATAGCCACAAGCTAGTGCATTTAAACATAATTATTTTTGGAACTAACCGTATGGTAAACCATTTCAATAAGAATTACATAATTTAAACTTACTACCCTTTCATGATCACAAGCATATTTCCATTTAGGCATTTACAATTTTAATGCATAACTTATAAGTTTAACGTGGTATAATCAAACCACAACTTGGACAAAGCCTAGCACATACACACCAACCATGTTAGTCATGTAAATTCATATATGAATCAATAATCATGGATGAACTCAACAATTAATCAAATTTCCATATACATGCAACATCCAAATCATGTACCAATACATCATGTAAAATCATTCCATGTATTTCATGTAAATACCTGTAATAGTTCGTATTGAACTCATATAATCTCGTAACAGAACATCGCTTGCTGAACCATTTAGAATATCATTAGATACTCGGGATAACTTACACATAGTGTGCTAAACTATAATCCGTCAATACCTGTACATGTATGCTCATACGAGCTATGAATTGGTATGCTCTTACGAGTTGTCAATTAGTAAGCTCATACGAGCTGAGAATCGGTAAGCTCATAAGAGCTGTGGTGTGTTTGTAACACATGCAGGACCTCAACCAAATCAGTAACCCTAATGACATGTCATTTGTATCCTACGAATTCCTGAGGTTCAAACGAGACTCGGTAGTCGTAGTACGTCATTGGATTTACGTCGTTTCGTAACACGGTAAATTGCATACTAACATATATATTGATTTAATCACAATATAATCACATGTTAACCTTCAATTTAATTAAAATTATACAAAATGCAGTTCATATGAACTTACCTGGCTAAACTGCAAAAATTCCAAAGTTCAGGGACATTTTAGTAATTTTTCATTTTCCTCGATTTGTCACCCGATCTTTATCTAAATTAATAATTTCACTCAATTTATCAATTTAGGCAGTAAAAAAATGTATTTCATGCAATTTATTCATTTTTGAAATTTTTACAAAATCGCCTCTAAAGTTTTACTTTTATTCAATTTAGTCCGTGAGCCCAAAACATGTAAATTAACCATTTTTACCAAAAATTGACTTAGCCAAATGTTCATGGTATCCAAAAAATCCCATTTATGTAAAAATTTCACATTAAATCCTTGTACTTTTATTAATTTAACAATTTAGTCCCTAATTGGTAAATTCAACAAAAATCACTTAATAAAGTACTTTTAAATATCAATCAACTTTATAAATTCATCATTTAACATCTAAAACATAAGGTTCATCAATGGAAACATTCAAAATCTTTAACAATTTCAAAATCGAAGGTACGAGCTAGCTGGACCTAGTTGCAATGATCTCAAAAACATAAAAATTTAAAGAAACGAGTGAAAAATGGTGTACCATGCATAGATAAAACCATTGCCAAAACTTGCTCATCTTCAATGGATTTTCTACTTTCAAATTCAGTGGTGTTCAAATTGGAAGGTGATAATCAATATTTAATTTACTTTTTTCTAATTATTTCTTTATTAAATCACTAATTTACCCTTCAATTATACATGCATTTTTAACTTATTTCATGGTTTAATCATCCACTCATTTATAATATGGTATATTTACCATATTAGTCCATATACTTTCATTTATTAAGCCATTTAATCACTCAAATCAAAAAGGGATCAAATTTTACATCTTTTATAATTTAGTCATTTTTAATTAATTAACCATCGAAACGTTAAAATTTTTCAATGAAACTTTAATACCATCTTAATGGCACTTCGTAAATATTTTTAAAATATTTACAGCTCAATTTATAAAAATAAGGTCCCAATACCTTATTTTCTAAAACCACTTGACCTTAGAGTCCTACCACTTAAACTTAATAAATCGCTTATAAAACAAAAAAAAATCACTATATCAAAAACCTTTTCACAGTCACAATTAACTCGTAAATATTAAATATAATATTTACGAACTTACTCGTCAGATTTGTTGACCTCGAAACCACTGTTTCTGACACTACTAAAAAATGGGCCGTTACAAATATAATATTTATGAACTTACTCGTTGGATTTGGTGGCACCGAAACCATTATTTCTAACACCACTAAAAAATGGGTTGTTACAGTTTGAAGATACATTGAATGATAACATAAAGTTGTTACTCGGGATACTCGAATTGAAAGAATTTGTAGTTCTAGTTGACCAAGGAGATAAATCTGAAGAATTGAGCAAAGCTAAAAGAAAAGTTGATTTTGAGGCTCGTGATTCGAGTAAGAGATCAACGGGGAAATTTTATTAACCGCAAACAAAGAATAAAAAAGTATATCATAATGTTCGTCAACTTTAGTGGGTTATTCCAGTAGAGATTACGGAAAACAACATGCGATTCCCAAACCTCAGGCAGTGCTAAAAGTAATAAGCCTGAATGTCAACAATGTGGACGTTGACACTTTGGTAGGTGCAAGATGAAAGGTGGGGCATGTTTTATATGTGGTTCATAGGAAAATTGTATCCAAGGTTCCCCAGAGAGGTCCGACAAAGAAAAGGTTTAGATTGTTCGACTGAGCAATACATTTACGAGAGGTAGACAGCCACGAAACCTTGGAAATATGGGTAATAGCCGCAGTGGGACCAATGACTCTGTTGTGAGATCCAAGGTAGAAGCATCGGCTAGAGCTTATGCGATCTGTGCTAGAGAGGAAGCTTCAACACCAAATGTTATCACTGGTACATTTTTATCTTTGATACTGATGTTATTGATTTGATTGATCCAGGATCCACACATTCATATGTATGCACGAATTTAGTGTCAAGTAAGAAATTGCCTGTTCAGTTCATTAAATTTTTGGTTAAATTAATGAACCCCCTAGGTTAGTATGTGTTAGTTGATAAGGTTTTTAAAAACTGTCCTTTGATGATTTGGGTTTGCAACTTTCCAGCTTATTTGATACTACTATTGTTTGATGAGTTTGACGTGATTTTGGGTATAGATTGGTTGACTCTACATGATGCTGTTGTGAACTGTAGACGAAACCTTATTGTGTTAAAGTGTCATAACGATGAAAAGCTTTAAATTGAATTAGATAGACTGGATTGTACGTCAGCATAGAAGTATGTTAGAAAAGGCTGTGAAATGTATCTCACTTACATATTTGATTCTGGAGTTTCTAACCTAAAACTAGAATCGATTCTAATGGTATGTGAGTATCTAGACGTGTTTCCAGAGGATTTACTCGGATTACCACCAATCCGAGAGGTTGAGTTTGCTATTGAGTTAGTGATGGGAACATCTCCTATATCAATAGCTCCTTACAGAATGGCACCTACAGAATTGAAAACGTTGAGATCATAGTTGCAAGAGTTGTCAGATAGGGTTTTGCTGGACCTAATTTTTCTCTTTGGGGTGTGCCTATTCTATTTGTTAAGAAAAAGGAAAAATCCATGTGATTATGTATCGATTATCGACAACTCAACAAAGTCATGATCAAGAACAAATATCCATTTCCACGTATTGACAATTTGTTTGATCAGTTGAAAGGTGTGATAGTGTTCTCAAAGATTTATCTTCATTCTGGTTGTTATCAATTGCAAGTTAAAGACTCAGATGTGCCAAAAATTGCGTTCAGGACCAGCTATGGACATTATGAATATCTTGTGATGTCGTTTGGTTTGGCTATTACACCTGTAGCATTTATGGATTTGATGAACAAAATTTTTAGATCGTATTTAGATAGATTCGTGGTGGTATTCACTGATGATACTTTGATTTATTCACTAGATGAGATAGAACATGTCGAGCATTTGAGAATTGTTTTACAAACTTTGTGCGAAAAGAAATTATTCGCTAAGTTTAGCAAACGTGAATTTCGGCTTCAAGAAGTCAGATTTTTGGGAGATGTTGTATTAGCCGAGGGCATTAGAGTTGATCCGAGCAAAATTTCATCTGTCATAGATTAAAAGCCTTCAAGAAATGTATCTGAGGTTAGAAGCTTTCTGGGTTTAGCCGAATATTACAGAAGATTCATCAAGGGATTCTCGATGATTTCTACACCGCTGACGAGATTATTGCAGAAAGAGGTTAAGTTTGAGTGGTTTGAGAAATGTCAGCAAAGCTTTAATCAGTTAAAAGCATTGTTAACTAAGGCACCAATGTTAGTTCAACTAGAGTCGGGTAAAGAATTTGTGATTTATAGTGATGCATGGTTAAATGATTTGGGCTGAGTATTAATGCAGGAGGGAAAAGTGATTGCATATGCTTCTAGACAGTTGAAACTGGACGAAAAGAATTATCCGACACATGATTTAGAGGTTGAAGCTATTGTATTTGCTTTGAAGATTTGGCGACATCATTTGTACGGAGAAAAATTTCATATCTTCACAGATCATAAAAGTTTGAAATACTTGATGTCACAGAAATATTTGAATTTGAGACAGCACAGATGGCTTGAGTTATTGAAAGACTATGATTTGATCATTTATTATCATCGAGGAAAAGCTAATGTTATTACTGATGCTTTGAGTAGAAAATATTTATTTGCTTTGCGAGCATCGAACACGCGATTGACGTTGATTGATGATAGTTCGATTTTAGCTGAGTTGAAAGCTAGAGTGATGTTTTTGAAACAAATTTACGAAGCTAAAATATGTGATGATGTGTTGATAACTAAACAGAAACAAATTAAAACGACTCTTGATACAGACTTTCAGATTGGGTTTGATGATAGTTCGTATTTTAAAGGCAGGATTTGCATTCTGAGAAATTCAGATATTGTTTAGATGTTTTGATGTTTGCATGCTTAATTAAGTAAAAAGGATTAAATTGAAAAAGGTGCAAAAGTACAGTTCTATTAGCTAAAGGTGTTAAATTGCTATGGAATTTTAATGTGAGTGGCTTAAATGGTAATTACCATTTAATTAGTAGGTGGACAATTATGGACATAGTATTAAGTAATTTTAAAGTTTATAACTAAGGTGAATTGAGTAAATTAATAAATAAGTTAAGAAAAAATAATGCAAACAAAATTTCATCTTCCTAAATGCTTTCATCCACCAAAAATTGAAGAAGAGAAAGCCATTGATAGGGTTTTTAAAGCTTTGGTCATTGCCAGCTTGCATGTAAGTGTATTTTCATTCTGTTTTTAATGATTTTTATGTTTTCGAGATTGTTGTAGCTTAATCTAGCTAGCCTAAAGACTAATTTACAAAATTGTTAAAGAATTAGGGTTTTTCCATGAACGTTATTGTATGATTTATGAAGTTTTATGAAAAATTATGAGTCATTGTTGTTAAATAAATAACTTTTGTAAAGTGATTTTTGATGAAATTATCATTTAGGGACTTATATGTAAAACTAGTAAAATACCATGATAAAATGGTGAAATGTTGAGTTCTTTGAGATGTTATAAGTCCCTAGGTAATTCGGCTAGCTTGTAATGTGGATGAATTTGCATAAATGTTAATCTATGAGCTTAAGGGCTAAATTGTAAAGAAGTTAAAATAATAAGGGCAAAACTGTAATTTTACAAAAGTATGAATTTTGGACTGAATTGAATAGAATGAATATTGAATGGACTGAATTTTCTTATTTAGGTCAAGTTAAGACTCGTACGGATCTAGATCGAGGGAAATATAAAGCCTCGGATTAGTGAATCATATGTCGACATCTTTAAAATCAAGGTAAGTTCGTAAGTTTAAATAATGTTTTTAAGTTATTTAATTTATATGCTATTATGCTATTTATCATATCACGTTACCACAAAAATCAAATGACGTTACGATGACTATCAAGTCCGTTTGAACCTTAGGAATATATAAGATACAAATGACATGTCATTAGGGTTACCATGATTTCAATGCTGTTCCTGAATGTCCTACGGATGGCTGAGTTCCATCATTTGTTGCGGATACTCATTAGCTTGTGTGAGTGGCATCATGTAGCTACATTTTGACCATCAAATTGTGTGACCAGACCCAATTGTGGCTTGAGTAAGCAATGATGTAAAGGAAAAGGAAAAGGAATGATTTCAACCATGTGTTCTCACACTTTCTGTGAGCTTTCTGTGTATCTGATATTATTCTAAGTGGTTCAACAAGCATGAAAAGGGAAGGAACGATAAGTGTTCCAGTGGCTAAATTATGAATTTATAGAAAGATATGAATTAATGTTAATCAAAGTATGTATAACCATGTTTATGGCAAGTATGAATTCAAATGTGATGTGTTCATGAATTATATCTTACCATGTGATGATATTGTTGAGTTATATGTTAAAGCACTAAATATTGTTGTTAATGATGCTTAGGCTTTTTCCACGCTTGTGTTGGATTGATTGATGTCAATTTTATAAGATTTTTAATTGAAATAGTAAGCTATGTTCATGATTTACGAACTTACTAAGCATTATATGCTTACGTAGTTTTCTTTCCTATGTTTTTTTTATAGTAATGCTCTGTAACCCTATTTGTAGCACCCCTAACCCGTATCTGTCTTTGGGATAAGGTTACGAAGCATTACCAAAAACATAACTTAAAATCATTCGTTCCAAAAAATTTCATGAATCATATCATATTCCATTCAAACACATGTATAGCGTCCCTTATTTGAGCCATCGAGGTCTTAGAAACACTTTAAAAATGATTCGGGACTAAATCGAAAACATATGGAAACTTAAGGAAAAAGATAGAAATTTTTCACACTGCAGGGGTCAGATGGCCGTGTGGCCAAGCCGTGTGACTGACACGGCTAAGCCATATACCCGTGTCTCAGGCCATGTGGACATTTGAAATAGGGACACACGGCCGTGTCCCAGCCCATGTCCATGTCCGTATAACTCTCTTTTAGGTCAGACAGCCAAGCCACACCCCGGTTTGCCAGGCTGTTTAGCATTTGAAAAACCACCTTTAAAACCTATAGGGGACACATAGCCGTATCGCATGGCAATGTGTCACATACGGTTGAGACACACGCCCGTGTCTTAGGCCATGTAGACAATAAATAGGCCAAATTGAGGCCATTTCTTTCACCCAATTCAAGTACATCTACAAGCCATTTTCACATTCAATCATACCTTAAAACATACCTAAAACATGCATAATAAGATCAATTCAAGAGGTCAATTATCCATACAACCAATATGCCAAAAGGCACATCAAACGCAATGCATCAAACATTCCTAAATATGTGCATATTTAACCATTCATCATCTAACTTACTTCCATACCAAATCAAATCACAATTTACACATTTCAACCATACCATACTAGATTCATGCCATGTCAAAGTAAGATTACCATTTGGATCATTACTTACATGCATCAAAACCATATAAATGACAAAAATCTAGTTATTTCCAAATGGTACCAACAACTAACATATATGCATACCATATTTCAATCATACACATCTATTAAAAACCTTTCCAAAGCATACCATAACTTGACTATGATGAGATCAATTCATCAAGCTACCATTTGGCCATTTAAACATGCATTAACACATTGTCAAAATAACACACATCGATAAGGCATCAAAAGTACCAAGGTTACATCAACCAAAATAACATATACATGCCAAACTCATCAACTAACGTAAACCACAAGTCCACCTATACATGCCATTATAACCTTGCTCGAGACATCAAAATTTACCAATATAACCAATAGATAGTGTGATAGTTCACCAACGAGCTTCCAAAAGGATCAAGAGTTTGATAATCTGTAAAGTAAAGAAAAATAACTATGTATGCAATGAATGCTTAGTAAGCTCTTATAAACTTTACACTTAACATTTCATTTTAATAATGAACTTTATGGGGTAATTATAAATCTATACCAATCTCAGAAGGTTTATCAAACTTTATAACCTTCAACTCATAATGAGTAAGTTCGTCAATATCATAAATATTTTTCATTCCTAACATATTGTAAGACTTTGAACCCTTCTAGTTATTTACTTTCCATTGCATTTACTTACTTTAGCTTAAATAACTACATCAATTTACTAATTAGTATAAATGTTCATGAACTAGGTATGTTCATCCATAGCATACATAAATTTCTCACATATAAGTACATCGTTCAACTCATCATTCCCTTTTTATCACATTACGTTCTAATTATGAACTTACCATTTCATTACCTTCCCTCACCAATTTCATGTGCATAACACACAATACATAAGCATAACATCAACCATGGCTACAAGCTAGTGCATTTAAACATAGCGCTTTTGGAATCAACTACATGATAAACCATTTCATAAGAAATTACATACTTTAATCCTTACCACCCTTTCATGAACATAAGCATATTTCCATTTGGACACTTACCATTTCAATGCATAGCTTAATAAGTAAACATAATATAATCCAACCAATAGCTTGGCACAAGCCTAAGTTATTGAACATGAATAATCTCACTTAAAATTATTAATTTCATGAACAAAGACATACTTTCATTTGACATTCTCTTTTCCTTCCTTTTCATGGTTTTCATGACATAGTTCATTTGATCACATACCTTTCCTTTTTTATGCCTGTTGAATCATTTAGAATATCATCGGATACATAGGGTAGCTCACACGAAGTGTCTAAACATAGAATCTTAATCTTTCTTTTATTTTACATCATTGCTCACACGAGCTGTGAAATGGGTTTGCTCACACAACCTGCAGGTCCGAATATAAGCTACACGATGCTGCTCACAAAAGCTGTGGGTCTGAATGTAAGCTACACAATGCTACTCACACGAGCTGTGCAGTATGCTCATCAAATGCTGGACCTCAGCCATCAGTAGGACATTCAAGACTAGCACCCAAAAACATGGTAACCTTAATGACATGTCATTTGTATGCTACGAATTCTTAAGGTTCAAACGGGGCTCAATAATCATCATACGTCGTTGGATTTCCATCGTTTCTTTACATGATTAAATTTCAAAATAACATATATATTGAGTCATTTACATTAAAATAACACATTAACAATCAATTTAATCAACATTTAAATGATTATAGTTCATACGGACTTACTTGTCTAAATTTGTAGAAATGTCAAAGTACAGAGGCTATTTGGTAATTTTACATTCTCCTCTATTTTCTACTCGTCTTGATCTAAATTAATAATTTCATTTAATTTATTAATTTAGATAGTGTAACAATCTATTTTATGCAATTTAGTCACTTTTGACATTTTTACAAAATTACGCCTAATATTTTACTTTTATTCAATTTAGTCCCTGAGCCTAAGACATGAAAATTACCCATTTTTATTGCAAATTCATGCCAACTGAATATTAAGAGCATCCACTTCAGCCCATTTTTGCAACAATTTCAACTCAAGTCCTTGAACTATTACTATTTCAACAATTTAGTCCCTAATAGGCAAATTCATCAAAAATCATTTTAGAAAATACTTTTAAATACTAACCAACACTTAAAATTCATCATTTAGCATCTAAATTCACAAAGATTCATCAATGGAAACATTCAAAATTATTAAGAGTTTCAAAAATGAAGGCACGAGTTAGTTGGACCTAGTTGCAACGATATCAAAAACGTAAAAATTATTAGAAACGGGTGAAAAATGAACTCACATGCATCCATTGAAGCTTGGTTGAAACTTGGAGCTTCTCCCCCTTTTGTTTGACTTAAATGGTGAAGAAGATGAATGAATCATCTTTTATTTTCTTTTTCTTATTATATTAACATTATAAAACAATATAATGTTTTATAATTTAATAAATATCATTTTCTTAACTAAATAAACCCACTATCTGTCCACCAAATTAATAATGGGTGATTCACCCATTAAGGCTATCCAATTATAATTCTTTAATCAATTAACACCTTTAAACTAATAGCGATGACTTTTTCAACTTTTACGTTTTAGGCCCTTTTGCTTAATTAACTATCGAAACGTTAAAATTTCTTAAAAAAAACTTTAATACAACCTTAATAACACTTTGTAAATATTTATAAAAATATTTGTGGCTCGGTTTATAGAAAAAAGGAACCAATACCTCATTTTCTAAAGCAACTTGATTTTGTAGTCTTACCACTTGAACTTAATAAATCATTTATATAACATAAATAACCAAATCAAAAACCTTGTTAAAACAATATTTGACTCGTAAATATTAAATAATAATATTTACAAACTTACTCGTTGAATTTGTGGACCCAAAACCACTATTTCTGACACTACTGAAAAATGGGTTGTTACACTATTTTGGCAATAGATACGGGTTAAGGGTGTTACAGGATTAAACTAGTTTTTGCACTTGAAGAGCTTGAATACAAGCACTTTAGTTAGGTTTTAGTTAAGTTTTCATTACTTTATTTAAATTCAATAAATCGTTTAATTTGAGTCATTTATTTACCTCAGGGGTCGAATGAGGCCCATGAGTGAGCTAATATGCTTTCTGAGTGTGTAGGAGACCATTAGAAGGTGTGCTAACTCGATACTAGTCACTGTGTTGCAACACAAAGAGATGGATGTCGCAACGTAGGGAGGTCTAATCTGTGGAACTCAATCAAAGTTTGTGTGGATTCGACATTATTTTCTATACGATTGAGGCTTCTTTTAAACTTTATCTTCTTGATTCATTATTCATGTTTATTTTCTATATCAATTTTATAATTTTTTATGAGATCCATGAGGAATTAATCCTTTTATGGGGGATAAGCAAGTAGAGGTATGATTAATTAACTATTTTGTAGGGTTTTGTTAACGGATCGACTATTTGGGAGAGGAAGAAAATAAAACCTAGGCTTGACGACCCTAGGAAGTTATTTATGTGGGAATTAAGCCAAAATTGGTATGGCCTATCCATGAACACCTTATCCCTGAACCAGTATGGACTATGAGGTCAAGAGATCTGTAGTTCTTGCTGACTTGTTATTCTAGTGGAAGATCGAAAGACCTTATTGGGGTAACGACTAGTTAATCGAACGAGAAGCCTAAAGCAACAGTTGGCTATGATTACTGAATCAAGCTAATCATCCATGCTTCGATTTGATAATTGTTTACTTATTGATATCCCAACACTTCTTTATTTAGGTTATTGTCTTTATTATTATAAACACCCCAAAAATCTTTATTTATGTTTATTCGTAATATAATTTATTTAAAAAACTAATTAGATCTATTGGTATTTATATTAGGATTAATTTGGTACTCGCCTCCTTTAGGTATGATCCTCAGAGTACTCACCCACTTCGTTGTTACTATATTACAACCTGACCCATATACTCGCGGACATCGCCTATTTAACATATCTTGTGTAGTCTACTCTGGACATTGGTACGTCCAGAGGTGGCTACTCTCCAAGTTGATTTTTGGAATGGAAGCCTTGCTAGCTTATCAAATTGACGAGTTTTGCAATACAATACATTAGCTTCAAGGTGAGGTAGCCCTTATGCAACCATCCAAAATTAAATGATGTAAAAATTTATGGTTTTAGGACAGATATGTTGCAATTCGTTATAGGAGATGAAACTAGTTTCATACTTAAAAGAGCTTGAATATGAGAAATTTTAGTATATTTTACGTAGTTTTCTATTTTAGTTTCAATCTAATAAAAAGTGTGATTTGAGCCGATTTTATGACCTTAGTTGCCGAAGGAGGCCTAAAGGAAGAGTAACTTCTTTGGTCAGTGTCTAGGGCACCATTTGAAGGCATGAGAACTCGAGGTTTGTCTCCATGTTGCAGTAGGGAAGTTCAACATCGTAGCATAGTTAGTAGAAGGCCAAAATAACCATACTGTCTTCGGTGTCACAACATAGCTAGACGATGTCATGACACACCTCTGAAGCTGAACTGAGCCAAGAAATCTACCTTTAGTGTCATTACATAGGCAGTGGATGTCACGACATCGGCCCTATATGTGAAAGCATTAATGAGCTGATGGTGTTTTGGTCCACAAAATGTATTTTAACGTAAAAAAATCAGTCGAGCTAGGGCAAAGGACGATGACCAACCCTAATATTATAAATAGGCTTATTAAACACTTGAGAGATCATATTTTCTGTAACTTAGTTTAGTTTCAGTTTTTAGTTCTCTTTAGACTTAGGATTTATTTTCAGTTTGTTTTCATTCGTGTTATTCAGGGAATCTTATTCGTGAATTCAGCTAACACTTTGTGGATTTCTAACCCTCGATCATTTAATACAATCTAGATTTCTCTTAAACTTTTACTCTTTATTCATGCTACATGTTTACTTTATTTATCAAGTTTACATTGTTTACGAGATCCATGATGAACTAATCCTCTTTTGGGGGATTAGTAAGTGGACATAGGGTTAATTAATTTCTCTGTAGGGTTTCTTAGCGAATCAACTATTTGGGATAGGAAGAATTTAAATCCTAGGCCTGACAACCCTAGGAAGTCATCTAGGAGGGAATTAACCAAAAATTTGTATTGCCTATTCGTGAACCCTTTACCCCAAGTTGGTATGGACTGTAAGGTTGAGAGATAAGTAGTTCTTGCCGATTTGTTAGTTTAGTGGAAGATCAAAAGGTCCTGCTAGGGTAACAACTAGTTGATTGAATAGAACCTGATATAGGAATTAGTTATCACCACCAAAGCAAGGTAGCCTCCTATGCTTAGATTGATTGAATATGCATATTAGTTTTCCAGTTTTATTATTTATGGAAGTTTATTTCGTTTCTTATAAAAAAAAATTTTCACTTTATGTTCATCGTACTATAATTTATTTAAATTACTAATTAGATCCATTTATGTTTAGGGTAAGATTAATTTAGTACTTGCCTCCCTTGGGTACGATCCTTAGAGTACTTAACGACTCCATTGTAAAAACTATATTACAACCTGACCTGTATACTTGCAAACACTGCCTCAATTTCATATTTTTAATAAGCAGTATTCACACTCTGGACATTAGTACGTCCGAAGGTGGTCAAGTTTTTGGCGCTATCACTGGGTAGGCAACGCTATTAAATCAATTTTAATTTTTGCATCTTACAGAATAATTAGGAAAATTTTGAATTATAGATAGGATTTTGATTTTATTTTGACTAACATTTTTATTTTTCTTTGTGGTTTCTATGACTCGAAGTAAGGGAACACCTATAAAGCCACCCATTGATCCAAAAAGACTAATTTGTAGAAGCCGTCAATAGCAACAGCAGCAACAACAACAACAACAATAAAAACAGATGCAAAATAACACACCTGGTGCGAGAAACCCACCATGAGAAAACCCACTATTCAATAAACTTAACGAGGCTAACATACAATATTTACCACTACCACCACCACTACAATTACCAGTAAATCCACCAATGGCTCGAGACGAGTGAACTTTGAGAGACTATGAGCTACCTAATTTGGATATGGAACAAGATAGTATTGCTAGGCCAATCATTACGAAAAATATTTTTGAGATCAAACCGACAATGATCCAGATGATTCAAAACAATCTGCATTTTAGAGGAACCATAACGGAAAACCCAAATCAACACTTCAAATGGTTTATCCAACTTTGTAATATATTTAAATTCAACAGGGTCACCGATGCCACTATTCATTTTCGGCTGTTCCCCTTCTCCTTAATTGATAATGTTTTTTCTTTGTTAGACTCATAGGCACCACGATCTATCACGACATGGAATGAACTTGTAAAAAAGTTTCTAAACAAGTTCTTTCCTATTAGCTAAATGGTCTAACTAAGGAGGAAGATTGCTACATTCAAGAAATTAGAAGGAGAAAGCTTTCACAAAGCTTCGAAACATTTTAAGATGCTAATCCAAAGATGTCCACATCATGATTTGCTTGAAAGGTTAAGGTTGTAGATGTTCTATAATGGGTTGGATGCACATGCACGATCAGGACTAGATGGAGCCGCAAAAGGAGCCTTGATAAATAGAATAGACAAGGATGTGTATGATCTTATAGAAAACATGGTGATGAATTTCTCCTAGTGGCCTAACAAAAGGTTTACTTACGGCCAGAAACCATTCGCAATAAAGGTTGTCAAGGAGGATGACAAGTATTAACAAATTTTGGATAGACTCAACTAAATAGAGTCCACATCCAATGCGTCTTCAATGTTTTGCAGAGATAAACCTCTTAGCTATTATTTTGATAGCCCAGTCGAGAACATGAATTTTATTGGAAATAGGGGTGAAAACTCTTATTCGAACACTTGCAACAGCAGCTGGATAGATCATACAAACTTGAGATGGGGTAAAAACTGAGGAGGAGTTAATAATTCTAAACCCGTTAAAAATACTATTGACCGACCTCTGTATTTGTAAAAGCCTCAAGAAAGGTCTAACCCAAATGACCATAATGTATGTGGTCAACACATGAATCGAATTGAAGAAGAGATGCAGTCAATAAGGATAGAAGTGACATAGGTGTATTCTCACTAAAACATTGACTAAACTTGAAGATCAAATGAGTCAATTGATGAGTATTATTGGAGATATCAAAAGGCAAATTGGCACCAGAATCCTCAGTAATACCAATAATTGTAACAACCAGTTTTTCTGTGGTGTTGGAAACAATGGTTTCGGGGCCACAAATCCGAAGAGTGAGTTCATAAATATTATTATTTAATATTTATGAGTCAAGTATAGAATTACGTCTAAATTTGACTTAATGATCTTTTATTAATTGAATGAATAATTAGGTTTAAGTGGTATGTCTTAAAAGTCAAGTGGTTTTAGGAAATGAGGTATTGGGACCGTGTTTCTATAAACTAAGCTCGTAAATATCTTTTTAAATATTTATGGAGTGTTATTAATGTAATATTAAAATATGGTTAAGAAATTTTAATGTTAAGATAGTTAATTAAGTAAAAAGGTCTAAATAGTATAAGTTGCAAAAATTAGTTCTTGTTAGTTTAATTGTACTAAATAGCTATGAAGCCATGAGTTGAAGGTTTTATATTGTAGCTATACCTATTTACCTAGTTGGTGGGTTTTAATTAGAAAAATTTTGGATGTTTTAAAGGTTAAACTTGAAAATTCATAAATAAAACAAAAATTTAAACAAACCAAAATATGTTATCATCTTCAAAAGGTCATCACAACCAAAAATAAGAAGAAAACACACCATTTTTTTTAGTTGGAGGTTCAACCAAGTTTGATATGATGCATGGTATGTGATTTTGATCTTGTTTTTAATTATTTTTAAGTTTCTAAACTCGTAATAGATTAATCTAGCTTAATCTAAACTTAGGAAAAGCTATATGTCGAATTAGACGTCGACTTCGTTTTTACAACTGTATTTGTCGAGATAAGTTCATATAAGGGTTGAAATCATTTTTTTCGTTTTGGATGAATGTGAATAGATATTTATGCTATGTTTAAATTAAATTGATAACGGTGTGATAAATTATTATAGATTGCCTCCTTAAATGTTTACTTTGATTAAGGTAAGTTCCTAGTGAGTTATTTCTACTTAGTTGATAGTATATATGTGAAATTTATTGGTTATTTACATATATATTGGAATATTGCAAATTAATAAATTTGAAGTCAAGAAATTGGTATTAGTATTTCTTAAGGTTGCATATTAAAGATATGAAAGTAATGAAATTATGGTATATGTATAAAAAGGATGAAGTACCTCTGAATGATGGAAATGTATTTGAGTAATGAATTTAAGTGTGATGCCCGATTGAACATAGTAATTGCGTAGGATACGATTGGCATGGTAATAGGGTTAGTATGCGTGCTTGTATGAGATTTGCACTTCGGTTCCCTTGATTGCACATTGGTGCCTCCATTTGCACTTCAGTGCCTTTGTTATGCATCTATGATGCCTTTGGCGTGGTGTAGTTACTCGAGTACCCGAGTTGAGTTACTTAGTTCATCGAGATAAATGTTAATGAAATTTATGGTTTACTTATGTGTTTAAATGTTGATGCATTTACAAGATATTATAAAGTGTTAAATGTTCAATGAACTATTTTTTTACATGTGAGTACTTTTATATTGATGAAATGTTGTTATGAAATAAATGGAATTACAATCTATTTATGTACTTATATATTATGACATATTTATAGTATTGGTAAATGAAAGATATTATAATGAGTTTCTTAGTTACATAAATGGATTGTTACTTTTAGTAAATGTGATTTATGGTATGAAAATTCCTTTAAAATTGAGGTTATTTTGATGTATTTGGATTGAAAAGGTAACATTTGAATTATGTGGATGAATGGTTTATATAGTGAAATTCTTTTCATGATATGAACGGGCAATTAAAACTTTATAGAGTATATGACTATATAAAATGATCTATGATTTAAAATAATGATATGCAATATATGATATGTATAGTTAAAAGAAAATGAATGTATAAGGTAGTCATATGATAGATGAATGGTGAAATTGAAATTCTTGATATGTTATATGCCTTGATTGGGTTGGATTTATATGTGCATTGCTTCACCTACTAACCTTGTGAGTTTCGGTGTATAGGAAAAGGAAATTTGGTCTATGACTAAATGGAATTACTCATGGTTGCTTAATTTAATACAATTGGTAAGTTTAAGTTCCTTTATATGAGCTTACTAAGCATTAGATGCTTATATAGTTGTTTTCTTTGTTTTATAAATCATCAGAAAGCTCGAACGGTTGGAATATTCGTTAGAGCACGATCACACTATCAATCAATACTTTGGTAGCTTTTGAAAATATTGAAATGGTTATAAGTGACATGAATAAGGTTGTAAGTCTATTGGGTATGTATTGGAGTGTGCCAAGCCTTGGTGTGCCTTAATGCTTTTGTTGATGGTTTGTATATGAAGTGTATTTCTAAGATGTTAATGGTTGTGCTTGGCCTTTTGAAATTAAGAAGGAAATGGTTCATTGAAATGTTTTTAGATATGGGTATTAGGTATATTTGAAGTATGTTAAATGATTGAACTTATGATGTTAAATTGATTTATGATATCTATTTGAAATGTGGTGCCTTTGAATGACATATTGGTTAGAACATATAGGTTGGTTGAATTGGTATCATTTGTATTTTTTTAAGGTGTCCTTTGGTCATATGAATGTGTATATGAAAGGTGTATTTTGGTATGCAAGTATAGGTTTTGAAATGGCTTGTTTTAAGGGCTAAATTTGGAGCACACAACCTGGGACACAGGCTGTCACATGGCACACGGCCACCTCACACCGCCATGTGTCATTTATATTTTAAGTGAAAGTTTCACATGGGCTGAGACAACCTATGACACTGTAACACCCCTTACCCGTATCTGAGGCCGCGCTAAGGTACGAGGCATTACCAAACAAACATACAAACATTAAACTAAAATACGAGCCATAAAATTTTATTTATATTTCAAAGCATTCATTCTCTTACACATAATCCCTTATTTGAGTCTGCGGAGCCCAAAACATACTTTAGAAAGGGTTTGGGACTAAACCGAGAACTTACGAAAATCTTAGAAATTTCATGCTTTAAGGCTCCACACGCCCGTGTCCCGAAGTCGTGTTCCATACACGGCTGAGACACATGGTCGTGTCTCTGCCTGTGTGGAATATACCTAGGCTATTTTCCAAGTTTTGGTCAACCTTGATCTCTTACACACTTATACAAAATCAAAAGCATATAACATGGTATTCATTTAATGATTAAACATCCTCAATTAAACCACAAACATAGCATTTGTATGTCATCATACATGTGTCTCTCATACTCATTTTACCTTGTTTATTATAGTACCACTTATACATTTATACCAAGATTATCATCTTACCAAATATCTTCAGCTTAATCATCAAGCATTCATATTTAAAGCTAGATCATATCTTTATAAAATACCACGATTCAAATGCGCAGAATAACATGTTTGCCTGAAACATTTCAATTCAATTCCATACCCAACAAGCATTACATTGAGACTAGTCATATATATATATACATGTCATGATACATAACATTCTCTTTTTGTTTTGTTATAAACACATATCATTTATTTCATTATATCAATATTTCATATACCATAGTTTCCATGTATTCCACATATATTTATTTTCCTCCTCCTCCTCTCCAGTCCACATCCTTAATGTATATAGCATTCTTGTAAGTACGATTTCACAATTTACTAATAAATGTTCACATCAAACTGTCCACACAAGTCATAGTCACTTAATTATTTATAATTCGAGCTACAGAGCTCCAAATTAAGATCCGTAAATTTCCCCTGAAACTAGACTCACATATCGTTCCACCATAAAATTTTCTTAATTTTTTGTTTAGCCAATTAGTACAGTTTATTCATTAAAATTTCCCCTATTTCACTTTCTGGTAGTTCTGACTTCTCTTCACTAAAAAATAATTATCTCACAATACAGAACTCAGATAATGTTCTTGTTGATTTATCTTAAAAATAGACTCATTATGGATTTTAAAAATATAATTTTTAGCCTCTAATTATTTTTCTCCAAATTTTTGTGATTTTCCAAATTCAAAACAGGGGATCACGTAATCATTCTGAATCAGTCTCACGAAAACATAAATATCTCAAAATATAGAACTTCTTTGCTTTCTATGTTTCTTTTATATGAAAATAGACTCATTAAGCTTTAATTTTATATCTCATTTAGTCTCTGATTAAATTTATAATATTTTTGGTGATTTTTCAAAATCACGTCACTGCTACTGTCCAAAACAGTTTTATTGCTAATTCACTCTTTCACACTTTCTTTGTATTAACCTCATTTTAACATACATATCACAAATCATTTTCACCACATTTCATACATCACAAGTATAGGCCCATGATCACAAGGTCACCATAAAATCATCCTAATGTATAACTTACTTGTTTATAACCTTACCACATCCTGGTCACTTAATGAACACATCATTCACATAACCAAGTTCCTGCACTTATTCATCACAAAACTCACAAAGCAATACATAGAGAGTCTCCCGTTGAACACTTCAGATCAATCCTCGATACTTGGTGGTTTCAGCACATAGCTCCACCCATCATATAGTTCAGCTCTCTTGTACACATGGTGAACACTTAGTACCACCCATGTGACCTAGCCAGTTTATCTCGTAGCTCTCTTGTCTACATGGTGTCCTTCACTTGGAACCACGCATGCGACCTAGCTACATATATCCCGTAGCTCTCTTGTCTACATGGTGTATACATAGTATCACCCATGCGACCTAGCTACATCATAATGTCTTGTAGCTCTCTTGTACACATGATGTGCACTCAGCACTATACATGTACCTAGCTACATACCATCTGTATCATCCAATCTTTCCGAAGGTTCAACCGGGATTTCTCTCTCTTTTCCAACAATTTCACCAATCAAGTAATTATCCACAAACATATTTCCAATATTTTTATAAAATATCATAATACAAGTAATAGTGATGTATTACTTACATATAAACTTACATCTTATTTAATATCAACGCAATAACATTAAATTACACATTGTCTTATTAAAAATCATATTAACTTACAATTTCCCATAATATCCATAATCATAGAAATCACATTTATGTACGATAATTCAATGCACTTCATGTGCCATAGACATATTTTTAAATCAATTCATAAACTTGGCACCATAATCATTTAATTTAACATAATTCAATTAATTCACTAAATTTAACTTTCAAATATAAATTACAGCATTATTGTTGTATTATTATGATACCAACTTACATACTTTCAACACCTCGTAGATCATAGTAAATATATCAATTTTACATTGAAACGTGCATAAATTAATGCTTATTATACATATGAACTTACCTTGATATTAAAACGGCCATTTTACCAACTTTCCCAATTTTCGATTTTTCTCTCATTCTAGGTTCAAATCTCATTTTCTGAGATCTAAACCATCATATTTTACTTATTTAATTAATGTACTATTCAAAACAGTCCTTAACTCAAACTTTGGAAAAATTACAATTTTGCCCCTAAACTTTGCATATTTACACTTTTGCCCCTAGGCTCGGGAATTAAACTTCATCCCTTATTCTTATGTTTTATGACATGATTATCACTTTTCCCTTCTATGGCAACATCAAATTCTCACTCTAACTTATACTTATGACTATTAGGTATTTTTACCGATTAAGCCCTTTTGCTCGTTTTCACTTAAAACCGAGTAGCACAAGTTGTCTAACATAATTTAAAACCTCACATTCTATCATAAAACAGCAAAATAAACACATATCACCTATGGGTATTTTTCCAAATATGAACCCTAGCTTAAATTATTGCTAGAATAAGCTTAATCAAATTACCGGGATTCTAAAAACGTAAAGAACTTGAAAAACGGGGTTAGAACGGACTTACAATTGAGCTTGGGAAGCTTGAAAACCCTAGCCATGGAGTCTCCCTTGGTATACACGTCCATGGTGAAGAAGATGAGCAAAATTGGCTTTTAATTTTGTATTTTAATTCATTTTACCCCTAAATGACCAAAATACCCTTACTACTAAACTTTCCAAAAATTCCATCCATGTCCAATTTTTGTCCATAACTTAGAAATTGGTCAAATTTCTATTTAAGACCTCCTAATTAATATTTCAAATCAATTTCATACTAGAAACGTCTAGAATGCAAGTTTTGCAACTTCTTCAATTTAGTCCCTAACTTCGAATTAAGCACTTTATGCATAGAATTTCTTCACGAAATTTTCACACAATCATGCAATCATATCATAGACCTTAAAATAATCATAAAATAATTATTTATATCTCAGATTTTGTGGACCTGAAACCTCTGTTCCAACTAGACCCAATTTTGGGCTATTACAGACACAGTCATGTGTCTCAAAATAGTTTGTGACACAATTTAGTACACGACTCTATTTCAATTACACACACGGGCGGACACATAGGCTAGAACATAGCCCTGTGTCCCTACTTCGAATATCCACACGGTCTGAGTCATGTCACACGGTTGTCTGACCCCTACTTTCTCAATTTTTTAGGTTTTTCCTGAAATTTTCTAATTTATTCAAAAATTGATCCCGATCGTTTTTAAATTATTTTTAAGGCCTAAATGTGTATGTTTGCTATAATTGAAATGAGTTATTTAAAAATTATACTTAAGTTGAATTATTGTTCTATTTTGAAGTTTAAGGTTTTATTTTTTGTAGGAATGCTCCGTAACTCTAATCTGATGACGGAGATAAATTAGAGGTGTTACAATAATAATCCTTGGAGGGAAGGGAAGGAGTACGTGAAAGTAATTACTCTCTGCTCGCGTAAAGTACTGAGGAGCCCAGAGAACCAAATTCTAGAGGAAAATAAGGGGGATACTAATGATCTTCAAGAGGAAGACCCTTAAAATACCAATGTTGAACCTGAAGTAGAGAAGGTAGCCGAGTTGACAGTTGAGCTAGAAGTTGAGCTGAATAGAGAACCCACGCTAACTAAGGTGCCAATCTCCTCAAAGTTAGAAGATAAGTGGAAACTGGATGAAGAAGGATTTGTAAATTTTCTAAACTTATTCAAATCACTGAATGTTAAGTTGCCTTTAATTGAATTAATTGAAAAAGTTCCTAAACACACCAACTATTTAAAAGAAATCATGTTTAGGCTTAGGAAAATTAAAATAGGACAGCAAGTTAACATAGATGTATCATGTAGTGTAATAATTTCTAAACAGATTCCTCCAAAGCTAAAAGACCCAATTCTAATAGAGATAGGGGATATTCATTTTAGTAAGTGTGTAATTTAGGTGTAACGCCCCAAAAATCTAAGTATTTACTTTTGTATGTTGTGTTGCACAACTGTGTATCTGTTTCAGTGGTTAAGTGATCTGGGAAGTGTCTGAGAAGTCCTGAGTTCAAGCTTTGGCTTGTACAAAATTTTTGTTTTTGCTTGAATTAACCCTATCTCTAGACAGTAGGTTTCTTAAATAAAATTGGGTAAGGTATAACATAAAAAGCCTGCTGGTTTAGGGGGTATTGGCATGTTGGGATGTTTGAAGGTCTTGAGTTCGAGACCTGCTACGCTCAAAATGTTTTAGTTTGGCTTGTTGCCGTGTGGATAGTTTTGTATCATTGGAACTCTAAAGCTTGGGCAGTTGGTGTGTTTGAGGGAAATGGGAGTGTGTAGCCAAAATTCTAGGAGGAAATTTGGGGATGTGGATAGAGGAGAGACCAGTTGAGAGATTTGTGGAGGATTTTGGGGAGGTGATCATGGGGAGTTAAGGAGTGAGAGAATGTTGTACCAAATAGGGACTCTAGGTACCCTCTGAGTTTCGATTTTGGGGAGTTTTGGTACATCTGTTGGTTGTTTTTTTCTCTTATTGGGAAATCGATTGGTGATTAGGGATTTCTTGCCGTGTTTTCTCTCTTTCTTTTGGGTGCTTTTGGGTTTTCGTTTTGGGACTTTTTCCATTGTCGATTCCTCCCTTCGCCTTCTCAAGTGGTTCGGCTCTTTGCTCCTGGGTCTAACCGATTCTCTTTTCTCCTCTCTTTTTCCAACCTTAGCTGAATACTGTAGAAGTCACTTTGTGCTGCTTTTTGTTCAGGCATTGTTTGCTCCCTCTACCCTTTGGTTGTTGCTTGCTGAATATTGCTTTTTCCATCCCTCTTGTTTTTCGAATTGGGCAATCTAGTTTACTTCCCTGTCAATTTCTCTCCTCTATTCTTCATCTTGACGCTTATTCAACTTAATGCTTTATTCTTTCTCTGCATCTCTTTCCCCCTTAATTCAATTGGTGAGTACTTCTTTCTCCTATACCTTTTTTTCCTGTGTATAGTGATTTTCTTTCTAAACATACTCCTTGCTACTGTTTTTGGGCTAAGGGCTCGCGTGGTTTCTCACTTTGAGAATAGGCCGACTACTTTGCTTTGCTACAATAGGTTTTGCGTCCTTGGTAAGTACTAGATGTTGGTTAGATTATTTCTACGAGCTATATTGTTGTGTGTTAATGGAATCCGGTTTTATACAGATTTGAGTCAAAGAGATTGTAACCAACTTTCGGCAGTGATTCTAGTGGATTAAACCACATTTGCTCAATCAAGGATTTGGTTTTCGTTGGCTATTCGCAAGTTTTTGCAATCAGGTGTGTAATCACAATGCAATAACTTCTAATCAGCAAAAGCCGAAAAATATGTCTATTGACGTTACACGAGCATGCGCTCGCTCATGAGATGATCCGAACTCATAAAACGTGGGTGTATGATCGTAGAGGCCACCATGAGTGATTTCATGAGCTTAGACCGTTTTGGGCCACGTTAGGCCGAAATGAGCTATGTGGGCCCCACGGACTCGTGTGCCCTACACGGGTAAACCATATAGATGTGTGGAAATTATTGGGCTAGGCTGTGAAGTTCACATGGCCAAGGCCATTTTTGGGCTTTATGGGCCAAAAGGGCATGTGGGCTCACATAGGCCGCGTTGTGGGCTTTGGGCCGATTTTCGCTGTTTGATTGTTAAGGTTGAACGGATCGCCCAAAACGACTGTGGACTTACTGTTGGGTCGGTAAGTACACTTAGACCCAATACTAATGAAATGACTGAAATACTCCTATATTATGTATGATTAGATCTGAGCACGACATTTTTGCATACACGTATGATATTATGACATGACATGTTGCATGGGGATGGGTTTGATATATTTGGAGGAAGTGTACTGTACTGCTAGCTCTGCTACATATACTGTTTGTGCTGCAACCGGTTCTATATTTTGGAGTGTAGGGATGGGTGGGTCAATTTTATCCCCACATGGAGTGTAGGGCTGGACGGAGTGGAGTGTACAGGATGGCTGGGTAGGATTTCTGATTACATTACTATTACAGCTACTGGAATGGGCTACTGCTCACACTGATACTGGACTGTCACTAAAACAGGCTTAGGCCCAGACTATATCTGCTTACTGTTTTATTGTCTACTGTTATGGGATTACACACTGAGTTTCATAAACTCACCCATCTACTTTTCTGCACAGGTAATCTTTAGCCAGGCCGGTGCTACAAGGGACTTGACGGTGGCCACACAACTACACTGGCTTTCACTCTTAACTTCTATTTTATAAGTAATTTAAGTTTAGGTTTTGTTATTTAATATGGCCTCTTAAAGTTTTATTTTTGTTTTGGGATTTAATTAATATGAATTATATTTGCTAGAAGTAAGCCGTGGTTTTTCATAAAGAGATATGTTTTCAAAACACCACGTAATCGCACCATGTTTTAAACAGCTTTCGCAAACAAACCTTATTTTAAAAGTGCAATAATAACTTGATATGATTAACATTTTGCTAAACCAACCTGAGTTTTAACAACGAGCAAGATTCTTAAATTTTCATTAAGATAATCTACGAGGTTTAATATAGGTCAGATTTTTTTCAACGGAACTATGTTTTTCGAAATTCACTTTAATGTGACATCGTAGATTTGGTCGTAACGTCTAGGTCAGGTTTAGAGTGTTACATTTAGTAGTATCAGAGCCAGGTTACAAAGCACGACTATGGATTTGGATTTTTCTTTAAAACTTAAAACTTTGAAAAAGAACTGTTTCAAATGATTTAAGTGTTTAGAAGTATTTTACTGAAGGTGCAGTACACCGAGTCTCCAGCACCGATCTTGTAAGTTCTCTGAAACTATTACTTATGAAAATTGGAATACTGAGATCACTGTAGGCAATAGATTGTACTGAGACACTTTGTTAGGGTAACTTAAAACTGTAGTAAGACTATGATCTGCGAAAACAAAAACTCTGAATTATTGATACTGTTTCTCACAAAACATCTGTTAATAAACACTGGAACTATAAAACTAATACATAAAACTGTTAATACAGATAAAGCATAATACGATAATGAGCACCAGGGGTACTCGTGAAAGGGGTACAAGAGGCCGCGGCCGAGGCCGTAGAGGTGCTTGAGCTGGGTCTTCGGCATCAGGACATATGCCTAATGATGAAGCTAGGGAGGCACCTGCTTCACCTATGACTGAGATTGAGTCACACGATCGTCCAGCTGGGGACGATGCACTATTCCAGGCTATGTTACGGATTTTGGAAAGGACCATTGGGCCTAATACTAGTACTGTGGGCCGTGGGTCAGTAACGGAACGACTCAGGTATAATAGGGCTGAGATCCTTAGAAGTATCGCTAGAGTTGCCCCTAATGCAGCTAAGTATTGGATTGAGGCCACAAAGAGGATCATGGATGACCTCGACTACAACCTAGAGCAAAAATTAAAAGGCGCAGTGTTATTGTTACGAGTTGAAGCCTATCAGCGGTGGCTTACAGTTAAAGAGGGTACTCAGCCCGATCGATTGACTTGGGAATTTTTCAAGACTGCATTCCAAGGAAAGTATATGGGTTCTAGTTATGTGGATGCCTAGAGAAGGAAGTTCCTAAATTTGACTCAAGGGGATATATCAGTAGCTAAATATGAGTCTGAGTTTTTGAGACTTAGCCGCTATGCGCGTGGGATGGTGGTGACTAAATATGAGCACTGTGTTTGTTTTGAGGCTAGCCTCAGAAAAGATCTACAAATTCTGATAGCTCCACAAAAGGAGCGAGATTTTACTGTGTTAGTGGAAAAAACGAAGATCATTGAGGATGTGAAGTGCACTGAGTGCCAGAATCGTGAGAAAGACAGGGGAAGGAACAAGAGGGTTTGGGAGCCCTCAAGTTCAGCTGTGAGGCCTAAGAAAAAGGCCAGAGTTATGGGCCAGTCAGATTTTGGCCACCTATTGCTACTTTTAAGCCGCAGTCTTGTGCTGATTGTGGGAGACGCCATCAGGGTGAGTGCTAGAAATGGATAGGGGCCTGTTTGAGGTACGGTTCTTTGAAGCATCGCATTAGAGATTATCCACGGAGGCCCAATCAGATGCAAGCTACTGGTATGGGTACTGTTCAGCCGTTGAGAGGTGTTCGCAGCCACCGAGAGGCCGTGGTCAGGCTAAAGGTGGAAATGGTATTGGTCATGGGCGTGGTGCACCGGGCAGAGGTGTTGATCATACTGAGGTGAGGTAGCCAGCTCTGGTTTACGCTACACGCCACCGAGAGCACGGAGACGTTCTAGATGTTATTACGGGTACGTTCCTTATCCATAATGTACCTTATACTACATTGATTGATGTTGGATCTACACACTCTTAGATAGGATGCACTATATCTGAGACTTTGGGTGTGTTGCTTGAAAACTCTACGAGTGAGGTTACGGTGTTAAGTCTATTGGGGTAGTCAGTGAGAGTAAATAAATTGTTTAAGGATGTACCCTTGGAGGTTCAAAGAGAGATCTTTTTTGCAGATTTAATAGAATTTCCTTTTGGAGAATTTGACTTAATATTGGGCATGGACTGGCTGGTTAAGCATCAGGTGAATCTGGACTGTGCTGCAAAAGAGTGGTACTAAAAACTAAAAAGGGTGATGAGGTAGTTATGATTGGGGAGCGTCGAAATTACCTGTCAAATGTGATTTCTGCACTTAGGAACAAGAAATTGGTTCGTAAGGGTTGTGAGGCGTATCTAGCCTATATCAGTTCTTCTAATTCTAAGGTTTCATTCGTTAAAGATATCAGAATAGTTAAGGACTTTCCGGACGTCTTTCCCGATGAGCTACCTGGGTTAGCTGCAAACTGTGAAGTTGAGTTTGGGATTGAGGTCATGCCTGATACAGCTCCAGTGTCCATTGTACCTTATAGAATGGCACCAAAGGAGCTTAAGAAGCTTAAAGCTCAGATTCAAGAGTTACTAGATCGAGGGTTCATCTACCCTAGTGTGTCTCCATGGGGAGCACCGGTGTTATTTGTGAAAAAGAAGGATGGAACCATGCATATGTGCATCGATTATCAGCAACTGAACTAATTCAATATTAAGAATAAGTAGCCCCTACCGAGGATAGACGATCTATTCGATCAGTTCTGAGGAGCTTCGATCTTCTCTAAGATTGACCTCCGATCAGGGTACCATCAACTGAGGGTCAAGGAGACAGATGTTTACAAAATGGCGTTTAGGACTCGTTATGGTCATTATGAATTCTTGTGATACCGTTTAGACTGACTAATGCACCAGCAACTTTTATGGATCTGATAAACTGCGTGTTCCAACCTTATCTGGACCGGTTCGTAGTAGTGTTTATTGATGATATTCTGGTGTATTCAAAGGTTGAGCATGATGAACATCTCTGAGTGGTTCTACATATTTTGAGAAAGAAGCAATTGTATGCCAAGTTCAGTAAGTGTGATTTTTGGTTACGAGAGGTGACATTTTTGGGTCATATGGTATCTGCTAAAGGGATTAGGGTTGATCCAAAGAAAATTGAAGCTTTTCTAGATTGGAAGCAGCCTAAGTCAGTATCTAAGATTTGAAGTTTCCTGGGTCTGGCAGGGTACTATAGACGTTTTGTGGAAGGGTTTTCGTTGATTACTACACCTCTGACTAAGTTGTTGCGTAAAGGGGTACCGTTTGACTGGACTGATAAGCAGTAAGAAAGTTTTAAGAGGCTTAAGAAGGTTCTGACAAAAGTTTTAAGAGGCTTAAGAAGGTTCTGACTGAGGCCCTTGTATTGATTTAGTCGGAGTCTGGGAAAGAGTTTACTATCTATAGCGATGCATCACACATTGGTTTAGGTTGTGTATTGATGCAAGAAGTTAAGGTGGTGGCTTATGCGTCTTACCAACTTAAGACGCATGAGGCAAATTGTCCGACACATGACTTGGAGTTGGCTGCGATGGTATTCGAGCTGAAAATTTAGAGGCAGTACTTGTACGGTGAGAAGTGTATCATTTACATGGATCACAAGAGCCTCAAGTATCTCCTCACTCAGAAGGAGTTAAAACTTAGGCAGCGTAGATGGATTGAGCTACTTAAGGATTATGACTGTTCGATTTAATATCATCCTGGTAAGGCCAACGTAGTGGCCGACGCACTGAGTCGTACGGCTGTGACTGATTTGAGGGCGATGTTTGCTCGTGTCAGCTTATTTGATAATAGTAGTTTGTTGGCTGAACTTCAGGTTAAACCAACATGGATTGAACAGATTAAGGGGAAACAGTTGGAGGATGTGTCCTTGGTTCCTCCTTTTTGACAGATAAAGAGGGGGAAACTTCAGATTTTGGACTGAACGGTGAAGGGGTATTGTGTTTCTGTGGGAGAGTCTATGTTCCGAAAGATATTGATTTGAGGCAGTCTATACTATAAGAGGCGCATAGTAGTCCTTATGCTATGCATCCTGGTGGGAATAAGATGTACCGAGACCTTCATAAGTTATATTGGTGGCCAGGTCTTAAACTAGAAGTTACCGATTTCGTGGGGAAATGCCTTACTTGTCAGCAGGTTAAGGCTGAACACCAGTTACCTTCAGGGTTGCTTCAGCCAGTTAAGATTCTGCTGTGGGAGTGGGAGAGAGTGACTATGGACTTCATTAGTGGGCTGCCCTTAACGCTTACTAATAAGGACTCGGTAGGGGTCATCATGGATCGATTGACCAAATCTACTCATTTCATACCAGTTCGTATTGATTATTCATTGCAGAAGTTGGATAGACTTTATGTGGCTGAAATAGTAAGACTGTATGGGGTACCGGTTTCTATAATATCTGACGAAGATCCTCGCTTCATGTCTCAGTTTTGGAAGAAGCTGCATGAAGTACTGGGTACAAGATTGGACTTCAGTACTGCGTTCCATCCTCAAATAGCTGGACAGTCGGAGAGGGTGATTCAGATACTGTAGGACATGTTAAGGAGTTGTGTGATTGACTTTTGGGGCAGTTGGGAGGATTACTTGCCGTTAGCGAAGTTTGCATATAATAACAGCTACCAGTCTAGCATACAGATGGCACCTTAGGAGGCATTATATGGTCGTAGGTGCTGCTCTCCTTCTTATTGGACTGAGTTGGGTGAGCGGAATGTTCTAGGTCCTAAATTGGTTTCGGATACCGAGGACAAAGTTAAGTTGATTCAGGATTGACTCAAGGCAGCATCTGACAAACAGAAGTCATAAGCAGATCTGAAGTGTAAGGAGATTGAGTACTCTGTGGGGGACTTAGTTTTTCTCAAGGTCTCGCCATGGAAGAAGGTACCGAGGTTTGGACAAAAGTGTAAGCTAAGTTCTAGATTCATTGGGCCTTACCACATATTGAAGTGTGTGGGACCAGTTGCCTATCAACTCGAGTTACTTCCAGAGTTGGACCGGATTCATGATATGTTTCACGTCTCTATGCTGAGGCGGTATCGCTCCAATCTTGCACATATCGTCTTGACTTAGGAGATTGAGGTTAGACCAGATCTGACCTTTCAGGAGAAGCCAGTTCAAATTTTGGACCGTGATGTGAAGGTTTTGAGGAGAAAGTCTGTTCCATTGGTTAAAGTACTTTAGCGCAGCCATAGCTCAGAGAAAGCTATGTGGGAACCTAAGGAGGCGATGCGACAATAATACCCTCATTTGTTTTGACCAGGTAAATTTCGAGGTCAAAGTTTTCTTTTAGGGGGTAGGGTTGTAACGCCCCAAAAATCTAAGTATTATAACGCCCCAAAAATCAAAGTATTTACTTTTTTATGTTGTGTTGCACAACTGTGTATATGTTTTTTCTTGAATTAACCCTATCTTTATACAATAGGTTTCTTAAATAAAATTGGGTAAGGTATGACATAAAAAGCCTACTGGTTTAGGGGATAGTGGCATGTTGGGATGTTTGAAGGTCTTAAGTTCGAGACCTGCCACACTCAAAATGTTTTATTTTGGCTTGTTTCCGTGTGGATGGTTCCGTATCACTGGAACTCTAAAGCTTGGGCAATTGGTGTGTTTGAGGGAAGTGGTAGTCTGTAGCCGAAATTCTAGGAGGAAATTTGGGGATGTGGATAGAAGAGTGACCGGTTGAGAGATTTATGGAGGATTTTTGGGAGGTGATCATGGGGAGTTGAGGAGTGAAAGAATGTTGTACCGAATGGAGACTCTAGGCACCCTTTGAGTTTCGGTTTTGGGGAGGTTTGGTACATCTGTTGGTTATTTTTTTCTCTTTTTGGGAAACTGATTGGTGCTTAGGGATTTCTTGCCGTGTTTTCTCTCTTTCTTTTGGGTGCTTTCGAGTTTTCGTTTTGGGACTTTTTCCATTGCCAATTCCTCCCTTCTCCTCTCTCAAGTGGTTTTGTTCTATGCTCCTCGGTCTAACCGATTCTCTCCTCTCCTCTTTTTTTCCAACCTTGGCCGAATATTATAGGGTTCACTTTGTGTTGCTTTTTCTTCAGGCCTTGTTTGCTCCCTCTACCCTGTGGTTATTGCTTGTCGAATATTGCTTTTTCCATCCCTCTTGTTTTTTGAATTGGGCAATCTAGTTTACTTCCCTGTCGACTTCTCCCCTCTATTCTTCCTCTTGGCGCTTCTTCAACTTAATACTTTATTTTTTCTCTGTATCCCTTTCCCCCTTAATTCAATCGGTGACTACTTGTTTCTCCTTTGCCTTCTTTTCCTCTGTGTAGTGGTTTTCTTTCTAAACATACTCCTTGCTGCCATTTTTGGGCTAAGGGCTCGTGTGGTTTCTCACTTTGAGAATAGGCCGACTGTTTTCCTTTACTACAATAAGTTTTGCGTCCTCGTTAAGTACTATATGTTGGTCAGATTATTTCTACGAGCTATATTGTTGTGGGTTAATGGAATCTGATTTTATACAGATTTGAGTCAAGGAGTTTGTAACCAACTTTTGGGAGCGGTTCTAGTGGATTAAACCGCATTTGCTCAATCAAGGATTTGGTTCTCGTGGGTTATTCGCAAGTTTTTGCAATCAGGTGTGTAATCACACTACAATAACTGCTAATTGACAAAAGCTGAAAAATATGTCTATTGACATTACACGAGCGTTGTCTATTGACATTACACGAGCGTGCGCTCACTCATGAGATGATTTAAACTCATAAAATGTAGGTGTATGATCGTAGAGGCCACCATGAGCAATTTCATGGGCTTAGGCCGTTTTGGGCCACGTTGGGCTGAAATGAAACGTGTGGGCCCCACGAGCTCGTGGGCCCTACATGGGTAAACCACACAGACGTGTGGAAATTATTGGGCTAAGCAGTGTAGTTCACACGGCCAAGGCCATTTTTCAGCTTTATGGGCCATAGGTGCGTGTGGGCCTACATAGGTCGCGTTGTAGGCTTTGGGCCCATTTCCACTGTTCGATTGTTAAGGTTGCACGGGTTGTCCAAGATGACTGTGGACCTACTGTTGGGTCAGTAAGTACACTTAGACCCTATACTGATGAAATGACTGAAATACCCCTATATTATATATGATTGTATTTGAGCATGACATTTCTAAAGACACGTATGATATTATGGCATGACATGTTGCATGGGGATGGGTTTGATATATTTGGAAGAAGTGTACTGTACTGGCAGCTCTGCTGCATATACTGTTTAGTGCCGCAACCGGTGCTATATTTTGGAGTGTAGGGATGGGTGGGTTGATTTTATCCCCACATGGAGTGTAGGGCTACATGGAGTGGAGTGTAGTGGATGGATGGGTAGGATTTCTGATTGCATTACTGTTACTGCTACTGTACTGGGTTACGGCTAACACTGATACTGGACTGTTACTAAAAGGGGCTTAGGCCCAGACTGTATCTGCTTACTGTTGATTGTCTGCTATTATGGTATTACACACTGAGTTTCATAAACTCACCCTTCTGATTTTCTGCGCAGGTAATCCTTAGGCAGGCCGATGCTGCGAGGGACTCGACAGTGGCCACACAACTACACCAACTTTCACTCTTAACTTCTATTTTATAAGTAATTTAAGTTTGGGTTTTGTTATGTAATATGGCCTCTTAAAGTTTTATTTTTGATTTGGGATTTAATTACTATGAATTATATCTTCTAGAAGTAAGCTGTGGTTTTTCATAAAGAGACATGTTTTCAAAACACCACGTAATCGCACCATGTTTTAAACAGCTTCTGCAAACAAACCTTGTTTTAAAAGTGCAATAATAACTTGATATGATTAACATTTTGCTAAACCAACATGAATTTTAACAATGAGCAAGATTCTTAAATTTTCATTAAGATAATCTATGAGGTTTTGATATAGGTCGGATTTTTTTCAACGGAACTACGTTTTTCGAAATTCACTTCAATGTGACATCGCAGATTCGGTCGTAATGTCTAAGCCAGGTTTGGGGTGTTACACTAGGAGCAAGTATTAATTTAATGCCCTTATCAATAAATGAAAAACTCAGGTTAGGGGAAATTTAAGAATACGCATATTACACTACAATTAGTTGATAGGTCTTCAGTACAGCTGAAAGTATTCCCTGAGGATGTGTTGGTTAAGGTGCACAACTTTATCATCTCAGTCGATTTCATAATTCTAGATTTTGAGAATGACCATGAAATCCCTATTCTATTAGGTAGGCCATTTTTAGCTATGTTAAGGTCTACCATTGACCTGGAAAATAATAAGCTAATCATAAAAATCAATGTTGAGACTAAAATGTAACACCCCTAACCCATCTCTGTCACCGAATTAAGGTTACAGAGTATTATGGCACATATCAAAACAATTTACATTATTAAATTATTCATTTATTAATTTAAATAACAACATTCAAACCTAATTTTTATTCATAGCATAATCACATTTACAGACATAAAATGAGCTTACGGGGCCCTAAAAATAGTTTGAAAACAATCAGTGACTAATTTGTATCAAAACAAAAAAATATGTAAAAACTTGAAAATTTTGGAAACGGGAGTCCCACGCCCGTGTGACAGAGCCCAAACTGTGTGGTTCAAAAAAATTGTCGTGTGGCCAAAAATTGTGTAAATTCAAAATATGGGCCACACGACCGTGTCCTAGCCCATGTGCTCGCTTGTGTGCAATTCAAAATAAGGTCACATGGTCGTGTCACAAACCGTGTGCCAAACAGTGTAAGTATTTAAAATAGGGTCACATGACAGTGTTTCCAGCCAGAGTAATAGCCTGATGCCATGTGAAAAATCCTGTACTTAAAATCAAAATCACACACGACCGTGTGGTGTGGCCGTTTGTGACAACTTGTGTCCTAGGCCATGTGAACCTAAAATTGCTTCCAAAACAAGGAAAAACAATACCAATTCCTTAGGTGCCATGCCAAAACCAAATCGACTATAAACATGCTTTGAAAACACATATAATCAACCCTAAAACATACCAAAACATCCTAACCTAAGTTCCTAACCAATATGCCCTCATTGGCCCCACATATAAACAACATTTATCAACCAAAACAATTCTTCCATTCCAACCATCTAACTAATAATAAACATATGAAACAAGTTAACAAATAGTCATCCACAAATGCCTTTAAACTTACCTTAACTCCACATTACCAATATGTCAAACATACCATATATATACGTACTAACTTTGCACAAAAATATATGCATTCCCAAACATTTGCAATAATGAGCATATTATATATTTGCTTTAAATCATTATACATTTTTGTATTACCCAGATAAATAAAATATGTATTGCTGTAAGCTTCACTCAAAATGTATCGTTTTAATGCCATATCATTTGGAATACACAAACGACCCTTAAAATATAAATTACTATCATTACCAATATTGAATTCCATAGTCTGACCATTTCCAACCAATTCACTCTTTAATTTTCATCTATCAAACTTCAGTGTAGTAGGTTAAACTAGTTTTCACACTTAAGGAGCCTTAATATAAGAATTTCTATTAAACTTTAGTTAGGTTTCTTTAGTTTTACTTACATTCAATAAAATGTGAAAATTGAATCTTTATTGTCCTTAAGGGCCGAATGGGGCCTAAGGGAGAGTTAACGTTATTTGTAAGTGTGTTGAAGACTATTAGAAGGCATTTTAGGATGATACTGGACGCTATGTCGCAACACAGGAAGGCTAATGTCGTAACATAGGGAACAAAATGAAGAAAACTCAATGCCTACCTTTGATGTCATGACACAAACTGAGGGCGTCGCAACATACCCCTGAAGATGACTACAAAGGACCATACTAGTTGCTATGTCGTGACACAAGTCCTAAATTGTCATGACATCTACTCTATGACAGAAATTAAACACAAAGAAAGGGTGTTTTGGTCTGCACAATCGAACTTTAAGCTTGGGAACGTTAACTGACCTAGGTTTAAGGACGACAACCACCTGAAAGCTACAAATAGGCTCATTTGGCACATGTTAAAGACACCTTTTAATTAACCTAGTTTCTTTATATTTAGTTTCGTTTTCTTTCTTAGGTTTCTATAGTTTATTTTACTTATTCATTGTTTTCTTTCAAGAGATTTGAATTGTGGAATCATTCAACTCTGTGGATTTACGATTAATATCAATACAATCAGGCTCTTTCATTTACTACATCTTTTCGATTTAATTAGCATGATTTCTTTTTACATAAATTATATATTGTTTATGAATGTCATGAGGAACTAATCCTTTTATGGGGGATTAGTGAGTGGAGCTATGATTTGTTAACTGTTTTGTAGGGTTACTGAACGGATCAGTTTTTCGGGAAAGGGAGAACGTGAATTTATACGAAGTTCAACAAATGTGAAATTTTGACTTTGGAAACTAGAAATCCTTGAGACAAGAAATTTTCAATTAAAGGTATCTATGTTATTATGAATAAAATTTCGACAATTGAAAATCATAAATATCTTAATAATGGCATTGAAGTGTACGGTTTTTCTTGAAATCAGTTGGATAATACTGTAACACCCCTTACCCGTGTCCAACACCAAGACAGGGTTCGAGGCATTACCAAACTTAAATATGAGCATTCATACAAAACTGGATCATAAAATTTTTCATTCAAATTAATTTCATTCATACATATACAATTGTCACTTATAAGGGCCTAAGAGACCCAAAACATATATAGGGAGCTATTCAGGACTAAACAGAGAACTTCTTGAACTTTGGAATAACTTAGAAAATCTTTCCTATTTTAGAGAGTCACACTCCCGGTTTGGGAAGGCCGTGTGGTCACACACGCCCGTGTGGCTCGGGACACGCCCGTGTCCTCAACCACTGTAACTCTTTGACTATGTTGTCATCAACAAAATAAGATCACACGGCACACGCCCGTGTGCTTAGACTGTGTGGCGAATTAAATTCCAAAAATTAAGTGCAGACTTTACATGTCCTAGGCACACACCCATGACCTAAGGCCGTGCTCTTCACATGGCTGAGCCATACGGCCGTGTCTTTACCAGTGTGTTTACTACTGGCATTTTGATTTGCATAATTAGGGTGCAGGGGACACACGGTAGGATCACACGCCCGTGGGGCAGACCGTGTGTCATACACGACCAAGGCACATGCCCCTGTTTCTAACCGTGTGGACAATTTTTAGGCTATTTTCGAAGATATTTGCCACCCTCAAACTCTCATATACATATACTCATTTCATGGCATGCAGCATGGCATATTTACTTACTCAAACATTCACAATCATGGTTAAATTGTGACTTGATAATGTCAACATTTCACCTATTCAACTATCATGCTTTCATATGGTATTCCACACCAATTCCATATTTGTCTATCACCCTTGTCAACCTATTCTCAAGTTATACCTTTGCACCACATTTATTGCATACACATTAATCATATTCTATACTCCAAACATACATGCCATCCATCCCACTCATCAACCATAATCAACCATAACCACATTCAAGCATAAACACATTTACATGTATGCATCAATAAATAGGGTTACAACACGAAATAATCAATATGAGCCACCTCTCATGGCCATATACAAAATAATCATAATCCCAACATAAGCCAACACATTTGGCTAATCAATATGACACTTAACAAAAAAACCAAGTCCCTATACATGCCATACTTAAAATGATAAAACTAGCTATACCCAAATGTTCAACTAATAGTGTGATTGAGTCTCCGACGTTTTCCGATCGCCAAGCTACTTGGCGACACTATAAGAAAAAGAAAGGAAGGGGGTAAACTTTAAAGCTTAGTAAGTTCACATGCAAATAAAATGCAACTTAAATAAACATTAATCATGCATTTAACATAACAAACACAATCTTGCATTTTATCAAATCTCATAACTTATTCTTCATGTATATATAAATACACATGTTCTTACCACGAGCTTGTCGTATTTCATGTCATTCACATGGGTTCGATGTACATACTTGTGCCTACTAAAACCAATAACTTACTTTCTTGTTTTGATGCCACTATTAAGATTACTCATTGAGCTTCTCTTGAACTACCCATTGAACACTCGAAATACTATCGGATACATCGGAAGCTTGAACCTAAGTGCCTCATATGTAATCAATGCTACTTCAGATTTCAGACCACAGGTTGCTCGCTTACATGCTACTCACGGGACTTCCCATACAGGCCGTCAAGTATCCACAACACATGCCTGACTACCTCGCCATTAATAGCATATACGAGACCAGTACCCGGACACCAAAACATGTGCCATACGTATCACAAACTCAGACACAACTCAATAAGTTTGGATGTCACATATATCATGAACTTAGACACAACTTAATGAGTTCAGATTACATAATTCCTAGTGACATGTCACTTGTATCCTAAACTATTCCTAAGGTTCAAATGGGATTCTTCGATACCACATTATCGTTGAGCTTGCTCGTAATGTCAATTTCCATACTCATAGCACCAATCACATACTTATAAATAATCAAAGCATCATTCATATTAAAATGTAAGCATTTAAATGCATGGTACAACATCACATTAATTATATATACTTACCATACATGCAATAACAAGCATTTAAAGTATGGTACATGTTGCATAATTTACAAATGAACCTACCTCGGTACAAAATGATAGAATCGAGCTTAATTCTCGTAAACTTAGTTCTCAAGTGTTCGGCGTGCTCAGATTCATCATGAGAGTAAATCAATATGTCATCAACGAAAACAACAAAAAATTTATCCAAATACGGTTGGAAAATACGGTTCATCAAGTCCATAAATGCCGCAGGAGCATTTGTTAAACCAAAAGGCATGACAAGAAATTCATAATGACCATACCTCATCCAAAAAGTATTTTTCGACACGTTCGAGTTTTTCGTCCTCAACTGGTAGTGGCCGGACCTCAAGTATATCTTTCAAAACCATATCACTCTTTTCAACTGATCAAATAAATCATCAAATATTTATTCTTAATTGTTACCTTATTGAGCTATCGGTAATCTATACATAACCTCATGGATCATCTTTCTTTTTTACGAATAATAACGGAGCACCCCACAGCGAAAAGCTCAGTGTGACAAAACCCTTATCGGTCAATTCTTGCAACTGTGACTTCAGTTCTTTCAACTCTGTTGGGGCCATTTTATATGGAGCAATCGAGATAGGTACTGTGCCAGGGACTAACTCAATGCCAAACTCAACTTCCCTAACATGAGGCAATCTAGGTAGCTCTTTCGGGAACACATCCGGATACTCACATACAACAGGCACTGATTCAATCTTTGATTCGAACTCTTTCGTATTCAACACATAAGCCAAATAAGCTTCACATCCATTTCTTATACATTTTCGAGCAGACATAAAAGAAATCACAATTGGCAACTTATATGACTCATCTGATTCAACCTGGAGAGTTTCACTATTTTCACATTTCAATTCAATAACTTTGTCTACAATTCACTATAGCATCATTAAACTAATCTATGCCCAATATAACATCTAATTCATCGAACGACAATAACATCAAGTCAGCCGAAAAACAATGATCTCTAATCATCAAAGGACATTTCTTACATACCTTATCAACTAATACATGCTTGGCTAACGGGTTTGACACTTTAATCATAAATTTCGTAGCTCAACAGGCATATTCATGATAGATACCAATTTCATGCACACATATGAATGAGTAGAACCAGGGTCAATCAAGGCAATAATAGGTGTGTCATAGAGAGAAAAAGTACCTGTAATCATATCGAGAGAAGATGCGTCCTCACGCGCACGTATAGCATAGGCCCTAGCTGGAGCTCTAGCCTCGGATCTCACCATTACATCTCTTGTTACATTCCTAGTACTAGCCCCATTACCGGTGTTCCTTGAAGGTCTTCCCTTTGTAGTCGTACTACCTGGCCTTGTACTCTAAAATTTTTCTTTCTCAGCCATCTCAGGACAGTCATTGATATAGTGATCTTGAGAACCATATCGGAAACAAGTTCCATAGCTCACCCTACACTTAACAAAATGACCTCTACCACATTGTTGGCACTCGGGTTTGGGAGCTCTATCATTACCCATACTAGCCACAGAGGTAGCCTAAAATCTAGATCCCAAACTTTTCTTCTTACGATTTCTGTACGAATACCCAGTCGACACATGAGAACGAGGATACATATCTCTGGATTTCTTAGACTGAGATGGAAGTGACTTGCTCATCGGTCTCTTCCTTATATTTCTAGCAGCAGCTTTGGATCTTCTCATTTCCTTGGTCAGCTCCTAAGCTTTATAGGCCCGATCAACGAGCACAACAAATTCCTTCAGCACAAGAATACCCACTAACACTCTTATGTCTTCATTAAGTCCGTCATCAAACCTTCTACGCATCTTACCCTCAGAGGATACATACTCACGAGCATATTTACTAAGTCTGACAAACTCTCTTTCGTATTCTGTAACTTACATACGACCTTGCTTCAAATTAAGAAATTTCTTACGCTTCTGATCGATGAATCGATCACTGATATATTTCTTTCGGAACTCTTCTTGAAAGAATTCCCATATGATTCTTTCTTTCGATACCACCAAAATTAGCGTCTTCCACCAATGGTATGCCACATCTCTCAACAATGAAATGACACACTTCAAACATTTATTAGTTGTGCAGGATAGCTCGTCAACTACTCGAATGGAATTCTCGAGCCAAAATTCTACCCTTTTGGGATCATCATCGGTATTGGCCCTAAATTCCTCTGCTCCTTACTTTCGAATTCTATCAACTGGAGTTCTATGAAATCTCATAAACTCTATACCTTCAGGCACTTAAGGTACAGGTTGGGGATTTGGAGGGGGTAAAGGAGGTTGTACGTTTGGGTTCATTCGAACGAACTCCGTGTACCAGTCATCCATCATGTGGCGAAATGCTTCTTTGCCTCCTTCTCCTCTACTAACAGTCATGGGTCTACCATCAGACGACACTGCTCCTATAGTGGGAGTAGGCGCATTACTTTCAACATCATCCGCCACTACTTTATCGAGATCTATTTACTATATAAAAACACATTTTCAAATCATCAAGCGTCGTCACACTATCATAATATATGTATGGCATATATAGATAGACTTGTACACATGCTACATTAGTCCAATAACTGACTAAATCTTAGCTCTGATACCACTAAATGTAACACCGCTTACCCGTGTCCAACGCTGGGATAGGGTTCGAGGCATCACTGGACTTACACATGAGCATTCATACAAAACTGAATCATAAAATTTTTCATTCAAATTGATTTCATTTATACATATACAATTGTCCCTTATAAGGGCCTACGAGACCAACATACATCGGGAGCTATTCATGACTAAACCAAGAACTTCCTGAACTTCGAAATAACTTAGAAAATTTTTCCAATTTTGGAGAGTCACACGCCCGTATAGGAAGGTCGTGTGGTCACACACGCCCGTGTCCTCCACTCGGGTAACACTTTGACTATGATGTCATCAACAAAATAAGGATACAAGACCAAGACACACGTCTGTGTGCTTAAACCGTGTGGCAAATTAAATTCCAAAAATTAAGTGCAAACTTTACATGGCCTGGGTACACGGCCATGTCCTAAGGTCGTGCTCTTCCCACGAATGAGACACACGACCGTTTCTCTACCCATGTGTTTACTATTGGGCATTCTATTTTGCATAATTAGGGTGTAGGGGACACACAGCCGGATCACACGGCCGTAGGGTAGATTGTGTGTCACACACGGCCAAGGCACATGCCCGTGTGTGTAACCATATGGACAATTTTTAGGCTATTTTCCAAACCATTTGCCACCCTCAAACTCTCACATACATATACTCATTTCATGGCATGCAACATGGCATATTTACTTACTCAAACATTCACAATCATGGTTCAATTGTAACTTGAAAATGTCAACATCTCACCTATTCAACTATCATGCTTTCATATGACATTCCACACCAATTCCATATTTGTCTGTAACATCCTGATTTTCGGGTTTTTCGCGATTCTTGATATTTTAAGTAAGTTTCTTAAATTTGGTATGTGATTATGGAATTCATAATTTGGGTATGTAAATGGGCTTATGGAAGGCCCATGAGTTGGCCAAAACCCGGTAGAATTTTAAAATTTTGGACTTAGGAGTTAGGGGTTCTGGCTAGGTGCCCTTATATAAAGTTGTGGGTAACATGCATCACAAAAAGAGCTGTAGTAAAGTGGCAAGGGTGACGCCACTAAGTTCCTAAAAAGGTGGCGTGTGGAGCATAAGGGAAGACCTGGGATCGATTCCTTGTGTTGGCAAATAAGAGTATTTATTTTTATGTGCAGGAAGGGTAAGTGTTGGAACCTAAGTGGATTCTGTAATAGGAGAGTTGGATCAAGTCAAATGCATAGATTAAGGAGGGATAAGGGGAGAGATTTTAGGGATTTGATATGGAGATAGAGTTGGCCGAATAAGGGAGATTGGAGAGGGGATTTTCGGCAGAGGGGTTTTAGGTGGGGATTTTCAGCTTTAGGGGCTAGGTGGTGCCGATTTCTCCTTTGGTGTGTAGCTTTTTTCTCTCTTTTCTTTTCCAACCAAATCTACCTCCCTCCCATTCATTTTTTCTTCCTTTTCCTTCTTTCAAATCAACCCACTATTTCCCTCCATTCACCATTGTTTCTTTACCTTATCTCTACTTCTGCCGAAATACCGTAAATGCCGAAATCAGTGAAGATAGGGGGTGCTGATTCTTTGTGACCAGCAACCTTTTATTTCCTTTTCAATTGTTGGTGTTCAATTTCTTTACCTTTTAGGCGTATGGGTTCAAGAGAAGAGAGACTGTGGTAAGTGCTCGAACTCTAAACGATTCCTAGAGTAACTGTTGGCTAAAAGCTCAAACCCTATAATTTAGGGAGATAGCCGAATATGGGTATAGGCTTTATGAGGTCTTCTTTTAATATTTTTTGTGGTTTATTTAGTGGAGGAGCAGCAAGGTGTAGTGTCGACTTGGGGTAGCTTGGATCTCCAGAGTGGCTAGACCTAGTCATCAATCGCGACAAAGGTAAGTTTCCTAAGGCCATTATGGAAGGTGGCCGAATGTGTAAGTATTAATATTAGATGATTTTTGGTTTGGTTCAATTATGGGAAGCTGATTATTAACGATGGATATAGGAGAAATCGTGTAGGAGATCTCGTCGAGGAATATCGCCAAACAGGTGTGTAACGAACCCTTTTTCATAGCTTAAAGCGATAAAAGCCGAAATGCCGAAATTCTGGCATTTCGAGGACTTGTGAGCAAGAGAACGCTCATTAGTTAGTTAGATTTGTTGAGATGATGATCAGAAACATTGGAAACGGTAAGATCGTGATTTTTGGCAATCACGGTAAGTTGGGCCTCGAGGGGCTGCAATAGGGCCCAATAGGCTTTCGGGCCCATTTGGGAAAAATTGGTAGAAAACGGAAATCTGTTAAATTGCATGTTAAGACTGTTAATACTATTATGGATATGGGCTAAATGGGCCTAGATGACAAAATCGGCTAAGTAGGGCCCATTAGGTGTTTTAGGCCTAATAACTCGGTTTCGCTAAAAGTGGGCCAGAAACGCTGTTTAAACAAATGAATAGTTAGTAATTGATAATGAACATGGAAAAATCCCTAAATTTTGGTAAAATTATGATATTACCCTTATAATATGAAAATGACCATTTTTGCCCCTAAGTAAAAATGACCATTATACGCCTAGGGTTTAAATGTGAATTTTGATACATGGGATCTTAGTAAACATGGTATGTATGATATGCACATGACATGTATGCTATGCACATGATATGTATGATATACACATGATGTATTCATAAATGCATTGGGTTGGGCTTTTATATGGATGGAGGAAGTGCAAAAGGGCTTATGCCCCAGTTATTAAAAGGGCTTTTGCCCCAGTTATTAAAAGAGGCTAGGCCTCCAGTTATATGATAAAGCAGCGATGCTGCCAGTGGAGAGTTATGGCGGGGTGGGTTGAGTTAATCCCCACATGGTGTGTTGGTTGGACTTGGGCCGGAGGGGATTCAGAATAGCCACGGTGATCACTTTGGACTTTTAAATAAGCGTTGGTTTTCATTAAATTTCCTTTAATTATTATTTATTTTTGGGTTGTAATAAGGCCATTTTAACTTTCCTTTTATTTCTTTTCGGGATTATTTCAACTTTAATAACTTTAAACCTGGTTGATAATTATTCAAATGGGCTAGACTTAGAACGTGTTTTCAAAACGATACTTATTTTCAAAATAGCTCAACGCCACGATTAATCGATTTATCAAAGACATCCTCTTAAACAAATTTAAACTCAATATAACAAAGTGTGGCTATGGTTGTGGGCATGTCTAGGATTGGATCCAATCAAAGAGCTTGGTACTTAAGCAGCCTTCATGGTTCACCTCCTCTGTCTTGGATACCTACCTGGTGCCCAGCTTCCATACACTTTGTTAACTCAACAAAATATATGGTTTTTAAAACACTAAGATGGAACGTGGGTTTTCAACTCCAATGTGGCACGTCGGATTCGGCCATAACGTCTGGGTCGGGTTTGGGGTGTTCCATTTAGTGGTATCAGAGCCTAGGTTGCAACAACTCGGCTGTGGATCGGGTTCAAAAAAATTTTTCAAAAAAAAAACTTAGGCCTAAGAAGGGTATTTTTGGAAATGGTTTTGAAAATTCTTTTCAAAGATGTTTTACAGAGTATACATGTTAAAATGGTCCAAGTTTTTCTGTTTTAAATCAAGAGTTCAAAGTAAAGGGTGTTTTCAAATCAAAGTTTTCAAATTTCTATTTTCAGTGATCAAAAACATGGTTTTCAAGTTTTGGATTGGAGAAAGGGGTGGCGCACTGAATCCCCGGCACCAAGTTTGTAAGTATATTTTCTTTACACTATATGATAATGATATGATATTATGAATAGTGCTGAGACTCTACTATGATGTTGTAGATAGGGTAAAACTGTGAAACGGTAGAAATGAGACTGTAGCTAGACTATGACGATACGAAAATAATTCTTGAACTGCTATATTTCCATCAGATATTTTCTTAATAAACAGTGGAACATTGTACTAATTTCATAAAATTCGTTAATCAGATAATTCGATATGAGTACAAGAGGAGTTCGTGGACGAGGCCGCGGACGTGGTCACGGAAGGGTGCAAGCTGAATCTTCATCCTCAAGGAATAGGCCAGCTGAGGAGCCATCTGTGCCACAAGCAATAGAAACTGGGTCTTATGATCGGGCTGCGGGGGATGACGCTTTGTCCCAAGCCATGTTAAGGGTTTTAGAGAGAGTTACTGGAGCTAGTACTGGGACAATGAATAAGGGGTCTATATCGGAGCGACTCCGGGCCAACGGGGCAGAAGTATTTAGGGGTGTATCTGGAGTAGCCCCAAATGTGGCAGAATATTGGCTAGAGGCAACAGAACGGATCATGGACGATCTAGACTGCTCAGTGGAGCAAAAGCTGAAAGGAGCCGTGTCGCTGCTACGTGACGAGGCATACCGATGGTGGATCACCGTAAGGGAGAGTACTCCAATTGAGCAAGTAACTTGGGAATTGTTCAAAACTTCTTTTAAGGGGAAGTATGTTGGAGCTAGTTATGTGGATGCTCGTCGGAAGGAATTCTTGAATCTGACTCAGGGTGATAAAACTGTAGCAGAGTATGAGGCAGAATTTTTGAGGCTGAGTCGATATGCTAGTGGGATAGTGGCAACTGAATATGAGCACAGTGTCCGATTTGAGGATAGTCTCCGCGATGAGCTTAGGATATTGATAGCTCCAAAGAGGGAGCGTGGTTTTGCTGCATTGGTAGAGAAGGCTAAGATAGCCGAAGAGGTGAAGCTGACTGAGCGACAGAATCGTGAGAAGGATCGACCCAGATTTAAGAGGGATTTTAGACCCTCAAGTGCCACGAATCGAAATTTTAAAAGAGCAAGGATGGAGGAACCGGTTCGAGCAGTTCCAGTAAATACTTATAGACCGCGGGCTTGCAGGGACTGTGGTAAGGTGCATATGGGGGAGTGCTGGAAACGAACTGGAGCATGTTTTCGATGTGGGTCTAAGGAGCATAAGTTTAGAGAGTGTCCCCGGAGGACAGGTCAGGAGCTAGCTGCAGAGCAAAGGGATGTCCAACCACGGCGAGGAGGACCACCACCATAGAGGGGTCATGGGCAAGGTAGAGGTGGCAATGGTAACGGACGAGGACGTGGGGCACCTGGCAGAGGTGCTGGACATGTCGAAGCCCGACAGCCGCCGTTGGTTTATGCTGCATGACATCGTGAGGAGGGTGACGCTCTTGATGTTATAACTAGTACGTTCTTCATTCATAGCATGCCTTACACTGCTTTGATTGATGTGGGTTCCACTCACTCGTATGTAGCTTGTGATGTATCTGAGGCTTTGGATGTGCTTCCTAAGGAGACTGTGAGTGGGGTATCGGTGATAAGTCCATTGGGACATTCGGTTAAGGTAGATAAACTTTTTAGGGCAGTACCGTTAGTGACACAAGATAAAATCTTTGAAGGAGATTTGATGGAGCTGCCATTTGGGGATTTTAATCTTATCTTGGGAATGGACTAGTTAGCTAAGCACAAGGCGACGTTGGATTGTGCTGGAAAGAGGATGGTACTACGAACTGCTAAAGATGAGGAGATAATGGTCATAGGGGAACGAAGGGATTATTTGTCCAATGTTGTTTCGGCTTTAAGAGCCGAGAAGTTGATTCGAAAAGGTGGTGAGGCGAACTTAGCCGTTGTAAGTCAAACAAGACTTGAGGAGATAACGGTAGAGTCGGTTAGGACTATTAAGGAATTTCAGGATGTATTCCCAGATGAACTTCCTGGATTACCCCCAAGCAGAGAAGTCGAGTTTGGAATCGACTTACTACCTGGAACAGCTCCTGTGTCCATTGCACCTTATAGGATGGCACCAAAGGAATTGGTGGAATTGAAAGCCCAGATACAGGAACTGTTGGATAGAGGGTTTATAAGACCAAGTGTTTCCCCCTAGGGCGCACCGGTACTGTTCGTAAAGAAGAAAGATGGGACTATGCGAATGTGTAACTATCAAGAATAAGTATCCGTTACCAAGAATCGATGATCTGTTCGACCAATTAAAAGGAGCCTCGGTATTTTCTAAGATCGACCTTGGTCAGGATATCATCAATTAAGATTTAAAGAGGTGGATATTTATAAGACGGTGTTCAGGACTCGATACGGTCATTACGAGTTTCTGGTAATGCCTTTTGGGCTGACTAATGCACCGGCGACATTCATGGATTTGATGAATCGGGTGTTCCAACCATACTTGGATCGGTTCGTAGTTGTTTTTATTGACGATATCTTAGTGTATTCGGAAACGGAAGAGAAGCATGATGAGCATCTTCGTGTAGTGCTGCAAGTGTTAAGGGAGAAGCAACTTTATGCAAAATTTAGTAAGTGCGAGTTTTGGCTGAAAGAAGTCACCTTCTTGGGGCATGTTGTGTCTGCCGAGGGGATCAAGGTGGACCCTCGAAAGATTGAAGCAATTTTGGAATGGAAGCCACCGAGGTCAGTAACAGAGATCTGAAGTTTTCTAGGGTTGGCAGGTTATTATCAGAGATTCGTGGAAGGATTTTCGATGTTGGCAGCACCGTTAACGAAACTTATAAGGAAGGAAGCACCTTTTGTTTGGACAAATAAGCAGCAAGAGGCTTTTGAGAAGTTGAAGAAGGTTTTGACGGAAGCGCCAGTGTTGATTCAGCCAGAGTCTGGTAAGGATTTCACTGTGTACAGCGATGCGTAACATGTAGGTTTGGGCTGCGTGTTGATGCAAGAGAGTAAAGTGGTCGCTTATGCTTCACGATAGCTTAAGCCGCACGAGGTGAACTACCCTACGCATGACTTGGAATTGGCAGCAGTAATCTTTGCACTTAAGATATGGAGGCATTACCTGTATGGGGAGAAATGCATCATCTTTACGGATCACAAGAGTCTTAAGTACTTGCTAACTCAAAAGGAGCTGAATCTGAGGCAGCGAAGGTGGATAGAGTTGTTAAAGGACTATGACTGTTCGATTGAGTACCATCCAGGAAAGGCAAATGTCGTGGCTGATGCGCTAAGTCGAAGGGCTGTGGCGGAATTAAAGGCGATGTTTGCTCATCTAAGTTTGTATGATGACAGAAGCTTATTGGCGGAGTTGCAAGTAAGATCAACTTGGGTAGAACAGATTAAGAAGCAACAGTTGGAGGACGAGTCGTTGGTTTCTCAGTTTCAGCAAGTTGAGAAGGGGGAGAATCCAGACTTTGGGTTAAATAGTGAGGGAGTTCTTTGTTTTCGAGGGAGAATTTGTATGTCGAAGAACTTCGATTTGAGATTGATGATTTTGAAAGAGGCACATAATGGACCTTGTGTTATGCATCCAGGAGGGAGTAAGTTGTATCGCGACTTGCGAGAACAATATTGGTGGCCTAGGCTTAAGCGAGAAGTGACCGAATTTGTAGGGAGATGTTTGACATGTCAACAAGTGAAGGCCAAGCATCAACTACCTTCAGAATTGTTGCAGCCGGTAAAGATACCACTTTGGAAGTTGGAAATGGTAACTATGGACTTTGTAAGTGGGTTGCCGTTGACACCTTCTAAGAAGGATTCGGTTTGGGTGATTGTGGATAGACTCACAAAATCTGCTCATTTCATACCTGTCCGAACCAATTACTCACTTCAAAAGTTGGCCAAATTGTATGTGGCAGAAATAGTACGGTTGCATGGTGTGCCAGCATCGATAATTTCGGATCGAGACCCAAGGTTTACATCTCGATTTTGGAAGAAGTTGCATGAGGCATTGGGAACGCGATTGGATTTCAGTACGGCTTTTCACCCTCAGTCAGATGGGCAGTCAGAGAGGGTTATTCAGATTTTAGAGAATATGTTGAGGGGTTGTGCTATTGAGTTTAGAGGCAGCTGGGAGGACCATTTGCCATTGGCGGAGTTCGCGTATAACAACAGTTACCAAGCAAGTATTCAGATGGCTCCATATGAGGCACTATATGGGCGAAGGTGTCGTTCGCCTACTTGTTGGGCAGAATTGGGGGAAAGGCAAATACTTGGACCAGAGTTGGTAGCAGATACTGAAGACAAGATTAAGGTGATCAGGAATCGGTTAAATGAGGCGGCGGATAGACAAAAGTCTTATGCCGATCTGAAGCGTAAGGATATAGAATATGCGGTGGGGGACATGGTCTTTTTGAAAGTTTCACCTTGTAAGAAGATATTGAGATTTGGTAAGAAAGGTAAGTTGAGCCCACGATTTATTGGGCCTTACCGAATCATTAAGCGGATAGGGCCGGTGGCATATTAGCTAGAGTTACCTCCAGAATTGGATCGCATTCACGATGTTTTCCATGTGTCCATGCTAAGGCGATGTTGTTCTGACCCAACTCATATCGTGCCAGTTGCAGAAATCGAGGTACGGTCGGATTTGACCTTTGAAGAAGAACCTGTGAAAATACTTGATCGCGATGTCAAGGTGTTGAGAAGGAGGTCAGTCCCATTAGTGAAGGTATTTCGGAGGAACCATGGCAAGGAAGAAGCTACTTGGGATACCGAAGAGGCAATACGTCAGCAGTACCCTCAACTGTTTGGATGAGGTAAATTTCGAGGCCGAAATTTCTTTAAGGAGGGTAGAGTTGTAACATCCTGATTTTCGCGTTTTTTGCGATTCTTTATATTTTAAGTAAGTTTCTAAAATTTGGTATGTGATTATGGAATTCATAATTTGGGTATGTAAATGGGCTTATGGAAGGCCCATGAGTTGGCCAAAACCCGGTAGAATTTTTAAATTTTGGACTTAGGAGTTAGGGGTTCTGGCTAGGTGCCCTTATATAAAGTTGTGGGTAACACGCATCACAAAAAGAGCTGTAGTAAAGTGGCAAGGGTGACGCCACTAAGTTCCTAAAAAGGTGGCGTGTGGAGCATAAGGGAAGACCTGGGATCGATTCCCTGTGTTGGCAAATAAGAGTACTTATTTTTATGTGCAGGAAGGGTAACTGCTGGAACTTAAGTGGATTCTGTAAGAGGAGAGTTGGATCAAGTCAAATGCATAGATTAAGGAGGGATAAGGGGAGAGATTTTAGGGATTTGATATGGAGATAGAGTTGGCCGAATAAGGGAGATTGGAGAGGGGATTTTCGGCAGAGGGGTTTTAGGTGGGATTTTCGGCTTTAGGGGCTAGGTGGTGCCGATTTCTCCTTTGGTGTGTAGCCTTTTTCTCTCTTTTCTTTTCCAGCCGAATCTACCTCCCTCCTATTCATTTTTTCTTCCTTTTCCTTCTTTCAAATCAGCCCACTATTTCCCTCCATTCACCATTGTTTCTTTCCCTTATCTCTACTTCTGTCGAAATACCACAAAAGCCGAAACCAGGGAAGATAGGGGGTGCCGATTCTTTGTGACCAGCAACCTTTTATTTCCTTTTCAATTGTTGGCGTTCAATTCCTTTACCTTTTAGGCGTACGGGTTCAAGAGAAGAAAGACTGTGGTAAGTGCTCGAACTCTAAACGATTCCTAGAGTAACTGTTAGCCAAAAGTCGAAACCCTATAATTTAGGGAGATGGCCGAATATGGGTATAGGCTTTATGGGGTCTTCTTTTAATATTTTTTGTGGTTTATTTAGTGGAGGAGCAGCAAGGTGTAGTGTCGACTTGGGGTAGCTTGGATCTCCGGAGTGGCTAGACCTAGTCATCAATCGCGACAAAGGTAAGTTTCCTAAGGCCATTATGGATGGTGGCCGAATGTGTAAGTATTAATATTAGATGATTTTTGGTTTGGTTCAATTATGGGAAGCTGATTATTAACGATGGATATAGGAGAAATCGTGTAGGAGATCTCGTCGAGGAATATCGCCAAACAGGTGTGTAACGAACCCTTTTTCATAGCTTAAAGCGATAAAAGCCGAAATGCCGAAATTCTGGCATTTTGAGGACTTGTGAGCAAGCGAACGCTCATTAGTTAGTTAGATTTGTTGAGATGATGATCAGAAACATTGGAAACGGTAAGATCGTGATTTTTGGCATTCACGGTAAGTTGGGCCTCGAGGGGCTGCAATAGGGCCCAATAGGCTTTCGGGCCTATTTGGGAAAAATTGGTAGAAAACGGAAATCTGTTAAATTGCATGTTAAGGCTGTTAATACTGTTATGGATATGGGCTAAATGGGCCTAGATGACAAAATCGGCTAAGTAGGGCCCATTAGGGGTTTTAGGCCCCATAACTCAGTTTCGCTAAAAGTGGGCTAGAAACGCTGTTTAAACAAATGAATAGTTAGTAATTGATGATGAACATGGAAAAATCCCTAAATTTTGGTAAAATTACGATATTACCCTTATAATATGAAAATAATCATTTTTGCCCCTAAGTAAAAATAACCATTATACCCCTAGGGTTTAAATGTGAATTTTGATACATGGGATCTTAGTAAACATGGTATGTATGATATGCACATGACATGTATGCTATGCACATGATATGTATGATATGCACATGATGTATTCATAAATGCATTGGGTTGGGCTTTTATATGGATGGAGGAAGTGCAAAAGGGCTTATGCCCCAGTTATTAAAGGGCTTATGCCCCAGTTATTAAAAGGGCTTTTGCCCCAGTTATTAAAAGAGGCTAGGCCTCCAGTTATATGATAAAGCAGCTATGCTGCCAGTGGAGAGTTATGGCGGGGTGGGTTGAGTTAATCCCCACATGGTGTGTTGGTTGGCATGGGTGGAGAGTAGCGGATGGTGGGTTGAGTAGTCTCCCCAAATGGGCTTGCATTCTTTCATTAACATTATATGTGATATTGAAATGGGCCTATGGGCCATACCGTTTACAGTAAAGGCTTCGGCCCAGTAATATGAAATATGAAAAGGCTTCGGCCCAGTGTTATGAAATATGAAATATGAAAAGGGCTATGGCCCAGTACATGTTGAGATTGGATTTGGGCTTAGGCCCAACAGGCTGTTATTGTTTTGGGCTCTGAAAGGGGCTTGTTGCACATTGAGTTTCCAAACTCACCCCCCTTTCCTTAACCTTGCAGGTGAGCCTTGATGTGGGGACTTGGGCCGGAGGGGATTCAGAGTAGCCACGGTGATTACTTTGGACTTTTAAATAAGCGTTGGTTTTCATTAATTTCCTTTAATTATTATTTATTTTTGGGTTGTAATAAGGCCATTTTAACTTTCCTTTTCTTTCTTTTCGGGATTATTTCAACTTTAATAACTTTAAACCTGGTTGATAATTATTCAAATAGGCTAGACTTAGAACGTGTTTTCAAAACGATACTTGTTTTCAAAATAGCTCAACGCCACGATTAATCGATTTATCAAAGTCGTCCTCTTAAACAAATTTAAACTCGATATAACAAAGTGTGGCTATGGTTGTGGGCATGTCTAGGATATCCAATCAAAGAGCTTGGTACTTAAGCAACCTTCATGGCTCACCTCCTCTGTCTCGGATACCTACCTGGTGCCCAGCTTCCATACACTTTGTTAACTCAACAAAATATATGGTTTTTAAAACACTAAGATGGAACGTGGGTTTTCAACTCCAATGTGGCACGTCTGATTCGGCCATAACGTCTGGGCCGGGTTTGGGGTGTTACATTGTCTATCATCCTTGTTAACCTATTATCAAGTTCTACCTTTGCACCACATTTGTTGTATACACATTAATCATATTCTACACTCCAAACATACATGCCATCCGTCCCACTCATCAACCATAATCAACCATAACCACATTCAAGCATAAACACATTAATCATATTCTACACTCCAAACATACATGCCATCCATCCCACTCATCAACCATTATCAACCATAACCACATTCAAGCATAAACACATTTGTATGGATGCATCGATAAATAGGGTTACAACCCGAAATAATCAATATGAGCCACCTCTCATGGCCATATACAAAATAATCATAATACCGACATAAGCCAACACATTTGGCTAATCAATATGACACTTAACAAAAAGACCAAGTCTCTATACATGCCATACTCAAAATGATAAAACTAGCTATACCCAAATGTTCAATTGTTAGTGTGATCGAGTCTCCGACATTCTCCGATTCCCGAACTACTTGGCGACACTATAAGAAAAAGAAGGGAAGGTGTAAGCTTTAAAGCTTAGTAAGTTCACATGAAAATAAAATGCAACTTAAACAAACATTAATCATGCATTTAACATAACGAACACAATCTTGCATTTTATCAAATCTCATAACTTATTCTTTATGTATATATATACACATGTTTTTACCACAAGCTCGTCGTATTTCATGTCATTCACATGGGTTCGATGTACATACCTGTGCCCACTTGCACACAATAGCTTACTTTCTTATTTTGATGCCACCGTTAAGATTACTCATTGAACTTCTCTTGAACTACCCATTGAACACTCGGAATACTATCGGATACATCGAAAGCTTGCACCTAAGAGCCCCATATGTAGCCAATGCTACTTCATATTTCAGACCACATGTTGCTCGCTTACGAGCTATGCACGGGACTGCCCATACAGGCTGTCAGGTATCCGTAACACATGCCAGACTACCTCGCCATTAATAGCATATACGAGACCAGTACCCGGACACCAAAACTTGCGTCATACGTATCACGAACTCAAACACAACTCAATGTGTAATGCCCCCATGCCCGAGACCATCACCGGAGTCGAGCTTGAGGGGTTACCAAACAATATTTATCAAATTAAGAACTTCAAATCATTTATTTCTACATTCACAGCTTTTTAAATACCCGCATCACAGTTACAATAAAAATCATATCTCGAGTTACAAAACTCGAAATCTAGATCCGTAAGTTTTCCCTAAATCTAGACTCATATATCTATTTACTCATTTTTTTCTAAAATTTTTGGTTGGGCCAATTAGTACAGTTTATTAGTTAAAGTCTCCCCTGTTTCAGGGTTCGCCTGCTCTGACCTCTGTGTATTACAAATCAGATATTTCTCTATACAAAAATTAAATGACTATGAGGTTTGTTTCTCTTAAAACTAGACTCAATAAATAACTTGTACATAAGGAAAAACTTCTAAATATTTTTGTAAAATTTATTATGAATTTTTAAAGTCAAAACAGGGGATCCAGAAATCACTCTGACCCTATTTCACAAAAGTTTAAATATCTCATAAAATATAATTTATATGCTTGTTTTGTTCAATCCACATAAAAATAGACTCATTAAGCTTCAATTTCATAACTTACTCATCATTTAGTTTCATTTATACTATTTTTAGTGATTTTTCAAATTCATATCATTGCTGCAGCAATATTCTGTTTTAAGGCAAGTTTCATCTTTCCATGAATTTTTATGAACTAGATAACCTATTAAACTTCCATAATATCAAACATGATCTGAATTAGCCATCACCATGACTTATCAATATCAAACATTTTCTCAACCAAACATGGCCATATCATAAAATTATTTACACAAAATAAGTATATTGCTATACATGCCATACTTAAGTTTTACAAGCCATTTACCCAGATGAAAGTCCTTTGGATAGTGTGATCGAACCTTCGACCCGTCCCGATTCCCGAGCTGGATTGTTCAAAACTACAGTAAATAAAGAGGAGGGAGTAAGCATAAATGCTTAGTAAGTTCATATGTAAATAACAAGTAACATAACAATACAAATATACCAAACAACTTTAGCATGGTATCACCAAAACATATATCACATTTCTAAATATCATTCATCATCTTACCACCTTATCGTTGTTGTATCTATTTTCAACCCGAGGGTTAAGAACATACCTGTCCAAAGTGTCCATTTCAAAACACTTACCAAAACATCGCTTGCATCTTAAGTGTTCTTCCATTTCACTAGAAATTTCACCCGTTGAACACATCGGAATACAACTCGGATACACGAATAATTTGCACATAAGTGCCTCATATGTAATAAAGCTACCATGTAACCCGCCCATAAGTGAACTCGGACTCAACTCAACGAGCTCGGGCATTCGCATCCATAAGTGAACTCGGACTCAACTCAACGAGTTCGGATGCCTAGTTACATTTCACGAACTCGGACTCAACTCAACGAGTTCGGACATTCGCATCCATCAGTGAACTCGGACTCAACTCAACGAGTTCGGATGCTCAACCATCCTAGTGACATGCCACTTGTATCCTAATCTATTCCTAAGGTTCAAACGGGCTTTTTCCCTCGATCTCACATTTGCCGTCTTCCATGGAATATCGGAACCGATACTCGGTAGCAATTCATATTTATCAAGTAGTAAACATAATTTGCATATTACTCAACATTAACCACAAAGCATAATATTTCACGATTAAAAATCAGCATATCATATAATTAACATTAATAACTTAAAAATAACATTTACGCTACATTATTTACACATGAACTTACCTTGGTACCAAAATATAAAGATTTTTGCAATTTAGTCCACAATCTTTTCTTTTCCTCGATCACGACTTGAATCTCGTTTTTCTTGATCTATAATACCAAATTAATCTTATTTAATACATACATTCATCAAAACAGCATTTAATACGAACTTTGGAAAAATTACACTTTTTCCCCTAAACTTTTGCATAATTACACTTTTGCCCCTAGGCTCAGGAATTAAACTTTATTCCTTATTCTTATGTTTTATAACATGCTGATCACTTTTCCCTTCTATGGCAACATCAAATTCTCTCTCTAACATATACTTGTGACTATTAGGTATTTTTGTCGATTAAGCCCTTTTACTTATTTTCACTCAAAACCGAGTAGCACAAGTTGTCTAACATAATTTAAAACCTCATATTCTATCATAAAACATCAAAATACACAAATTTCACCTATGGGTATTTTTCCAAATATAAACCCTAGGCTGAATTATTGCTAACATAAGCTTATTTGAGCTACCGGGAATCCAAAAACGTAAAGAACATTAAAAACGGGGCTTGGAATCACTTACTATGGAGCTTGGAAGCTTGAAAAAAACCCTAGCTATGGAGAACCCTTGAAATTTCGGCCTAATGAAGAAGATGGAGAAAAATTGGCTTTTACTTTTGTTTTTAATTCATTTTAATAACTAAATGACCAAAATACCCTTACCACTAAACTTTCCAAAAATTCCTTCCATGTCCTAATTTTTTCCATGAACTTAAAATTGGTCAAATTGCTATTTAAGACCTCCTCATTAATATTCCAAAACAATTTCATACTAAAAACTTCTAGAATGCAAGTTTTGCAACTTATTCGATTTAGACCCTACTTTCAATTTAAGCACTTTAGGCATAGAATTTCATCACGAAATTTTCACACAATCATGCAATCATATCATAATCATAAAAATAATTATAAATTATTATTTCTATCTCAGATTTGTGGTCACGAAACCACTATTCTGATTAAGCCCTAATTCAGGATATTACAACTCTTCCCCCCTTTTAAGAATTTTCGTCCTCGAAAATCTTACCGGTAAACAGGTGTGGATATTGGTTTCTCATAGTTTCTTCAGGTTCCCATGTAATCTCTTCTACCCCATGCTTTTGCCACAACACTTTCACAAGTGCAACACTTTTATTTCTTAGTTGTTTGACTTCTCGAGCTAAAATCTTAATCGGTTCTTCTTCATAAGTCATATCCGGTCGTAGTTTAACTTCTGTCAGTGAAATTATATGTGAAGGATCCGAACGATACTGACGTAACATAGATACGTGAAACACATCATGAATCTTCTCTAATTCGGGTGGTAACGCTAGCCGATATGCTACCGGTCCAACTTTTTCAATTATTTCATACGGTCCAATAAAACGCGGACTTAACTTGCCCTTTCGTCCAAATCTAAGGACTTTTTTCCATGGAGACACTTTCAAAAATACCTTATCACCAACTTGAAACTCCATTTCTTTTCATTTCAAATCCGCATAAGATTTCTGTCTATCTGAAGCAGCTTTCAAACAATCTCAAATCACTTTCACCTTTTCTTCGGTTTCTTTTATTAAATCAACTCCATAAATCTGATTTTCCTTGAGTTCAGTCCAATACAATGGCGTCCGACATTTACGACCATATAATGCTTCATAAGGTGTCATCTTCAAACTTGTCTGATAACTATTATTATAAGCAAATTCTACCAATGGTAAGTACCTTTCCCAACTATCTTGAAATTCCAATACGCAACATCTGAGCATGTCTTCAAGAATCTGAATTACTCTCTCTGATTGTCCATCAGTTTGTGGATGAAAGGCAGTGCTGAAATTTAACTTTGTACCTAATGCTTCTTGCAACCTTTGCCAAAACCGTGAGGTAAACCTCGGATCTCTATCCGAAATGATTGACAAAGGTATCCCATGAAGTCTAACAATCTCTCGGATATACAATTCAGCTAACTTATTAAGAGAATAATCTGTACATACCGGAATAAAATGAGCCGATTTAGTCAGTCTGTCAACTATTGCCCAGATGGCATTTTTCTTCCCCAGAGTTAACGGCAACCCTGATATAAAATCCATAGTAATCCGATCCCATTTCCATTCAGGAACCATAATAGGCTGGAGTAATCCCGAAGGTACTTGGTGTTCAGCTTTCACTTGTTGACAAACTAAGCACTTTGATACAAACTCGGAAATATCTCTTTTCATTCCACTCCACCAGTACATTTTCTTCAAGTCATTATACATCTTCGTACAGCCCGGATGAACCGCTAAACAACTATTATGTGCTTCATGAAAAATCTTTTGAATCAACTCATCATTTTTCGGTACACAAATCTGATTTTTAAACATCAAACAACCATCAGAACCGATTCTGAAATCTGATCCCGTATCAGCTTCACACTGTTTTCTTTTGGCTAGCAAATCTTGATCATTTTTTTGAGCTTTAGAAATCTCTTGTAAAAACATCGGTCTTGCTCTTAACTCTGCTAGAATCGAACCGTCATTTGAAATTTTCAACTAAGTGTTCATAACTCTCAAAGCAAACAACAACTTTCTGCTTAAAGCATCGGCAACCACATTCGCTTTTCCCGGATGATAATCGATAACAAGCTCGTAATCTTTCAATAACTCTAACCATCTTCGCTGTTTCAAATTCAAGTCTTTTTGTGACATCAATTATTTAAGACTTTTGTGATCTGTATATACTCGGCACTTTTCACCATACAAATAATGTCGCCAAATCTTCAAAGCAAATACCACCGCAGCCAATTCCAAATCGTGAGTAGGATAATTCTTCTCATGAGGTTTTAACTGTCTCGAAGCATAAGCCACCACTTTTCCTTCTTGTATAAGTACACATCCTAAACCATTTAGAGAAGCATCACTATACACCACAAATTCTTTACCTGATTCGGGTTGTATCAACACTGGTGCTTCAGTTAATAACTTTTTCAATTCTTCGAAACTCTGTTGACATTCTTCCGTCCATTCAAATTTAACATCCTTTCGGAGTAGTCTAGTCATAGGAGCAACAATTATAGAAAATCCATTTACGAACCGCTGATAATACCCAGCTAGCCCCAAGAAACTCCTAACTTCAGTTACATTTTTCGGTGGTTTCCAATCAACAATGGCTGAAATTTTACTAGGATCAACCCGTATACCATCACCTGAAACAATATGACCAAAAAATCCAACTTCCCGGAGCCAAAATTCACTTTTACTAAACTTAGCATACAGCTGCTTATCTCTCAAAGTTTGCAAAACTATCCTCAAATGCTCAGCATGCTCTGTCTCATCTTTTGAATAAATTAAAATATCATCTATAAACACCACAACAAATCTGTCTAGGTATGGCCGAAATATGCGATTCATTAAGTCCATAAACACAGCAGGAGCATTTGTCAACCCGAATGGCATAACTAAAAATTCATAATGACCGTACCTTGTTCTAAAAGCAGTTTTAGGCACATCTGACTCTTTTACTCGCAGCTGATAATACCCAGATCTCAAGTCAATCTTTGAAAACCATGTCGCTCATTTTAGTTGATCAAACAAATCATCAATTCTCGGCAACGGATACTTGTTTTTGATTGTCACCTTGTTTAACTGCCGATAATCAACACATAATCTCATAGAACCATCCTTCTTTTTCACAAATAACACGGGAGCACCCCAAGGTGAAAAACTCAGTCTCACAAAGCCTTTATCAGTCAACTCTTGCAACTGCGACTTTAATTCTTTCAACTCTGTTGGTGCCATTCTATATGGAGCAATCGAGATCGGAGCTGTTCCTGGTATTAAATCAATACCAAATTCTACTTCCCTGACTGGAGGCAAACCCGGCAATTCTTCTGGAAATACGTCCGCAATTTCACACACAACCGGCACTGATTCAACTTTCTTTTCAACTTCTTTTGTATTAATTACATACGCCAAATAAGCTTCATAACCCTTTCTCAAATATCTCTGAGCCGACATCGAAGAAATCATACTAGATAATGCCTCTGATTTGTCTGGCTCAACCCGCAGAATTACACCACTTTCACACTTTAATTCTATAACCTTTTCTTTGCAATTTATTATAGCATCATGCAATGTCAACCAATCCATACCCAAAATAACATCAAATTCATCAAACGGCAACAACATCAAGTCGGCCGGAAAGTAATGACCCCGAATCATTAAAGGGCATTTCTTGCTTACTTTATCAACTATCACGCATTTGCCTAACGAGTTCGACACTCTAATCATAAATTATGTGTTCTCAACAAGTATATTCATACTAGACACCAGTTTAATGCATACGTATGAATGAGTAGAACCAGGATCAATCAAAGCAATAACATTAATATCATAAAGAGAAAATGTATCGGTAATCACATCGGGTGAGGAAGCATCTTCACGCGCTTTAATAGCATAAGTTCTTGCTGGAGCTCTTCCCTCAGATCTAACTGCTGCATCTCTGGCTATATTCTTACTGCTTGTTTCACTTCCAGCTTTTCTCGGATACCTTCCCCTCGAGTTTGCACCACTAGCTTTTACACTCTGAAATTTTTCTTTCTCAGCTCTCTCTGGGCAATCTCTAATAAAATGATTCGGAGAACCACATCGAAAACATTCATTTGCTCTGCACGGACCAAAATGATTTCTACCACACCGCTGGCACTCAGGTTTAACAAATCTTGAGTTCCCTACACTGGCTGCAGAAGTATTCTGAGATTTAGGACCCACATTCTGCTTCTTAAAATTTCCATATGATTGCCCAGCTGAAACTTGGGAACGAGGATTCATATTTCTTGACTTTCCGGGTTGTTGTGAAGGTGCCTTACTCATTGGCCTTTTCTTCCAATTTCGTGTCTCAGCCTCTACCTTCCTCTTCTCTTTAAGTAGTTCTTCAGCCTTACAAGCTCGATCAACTAGGACTACCATTTCTTTCAGTTTAAAGATCCCGACAAATACTTTAATGTCTTCGTTGAGCCCGTCTTCAAATCGTCGGCACATCTTGGCTTCTCTAGGAACATATTCCCTAGCATACTTACTCAATCGAACAAACTCTCTTTCATATTCTGAGACTGTCATATTACCTTGCTTCAGCTCAAGAAACTCTTTACATTTCTGATCAATAAATCTTTCACTAATATATTTCTTCCGAAACTCTTCTTGAAAGAATTCCCAGGTTACCCTCTCTTTCGGTACCACCGAAATCAAAGTCTACCACCAATTATAGGCTGAATCTCTCAACAAAGATGTAGCACATTTCAAACATTCTTCAGGTGTACAAGATAATTCATCAAATACCCGGACAGAATTTTCAAGCCAGAACTCTGCTTTCTCTGCATCATCATCAATATTTGCTCTAAATTCTTCAGCCCCTTGGTTACGAATTCTATCAACGGGGGTTCTGTGAAATTTTATCATATCCACTCCTTGAGGCATTCGAGGCATAGGTTGAGGAATTGGGGGAGGTAGGGGAGGTCGTACATTTGGGTTCGTACGAATGAACTCAGTGTACCATGCACTCATCATTTGGAGAAAGGCTTCCCGATCCCTTTCTCCTCCTCCCTGACCAACAGTAGGAGGTGGGTTTTCAGTCGGCGCTACCCCTTCAGCCGGGGCTGGTGCATTACTCTCTACTTCATCTGCCACAGCTGGATCGGGATCCATTTACTATATAAAAATCATTTAAAAAGGTCAGAAGTCGTCACACTATCACAATTCATACATATGGCATGTATAGCAAAAATCCGTACTTACAACACGTAGTCCGAGAACCAAATAAACCTGCTCTGATACCACTAAATGTAACGCCCCCACGCCCGAGACCATCGCCGGAGTCGACCTTGAGGGGTTACCGAACAATATTTATCAAATTAAGAACTTCAAATCATTTATTTCTACATTCACAGCTTTCTAACTACCCGCATCACAGTTACAAGAAAAATCATATCTCGAGTTACAAAACTCAAAATCTAGATCCGTAAATTTTCCCTAAATCTAGACTCATATATATATTTAATAATTTTTTTCTAGAATTTTTGGTTGGGCCAATTAGTACAGTTTATTAGTTAAAGTCTCCCCTATTTCAGGGTTCGACTGCTCTGACCTCTGTGTATTACGAATCAGATATTTCTCTACACAGAAATTAAATGACTATTAGGTTTGTTTCTCTTAAAACAAGACTCAATAAAGAATCTGTAAATATAAAGAAAAACTTCTAATTATTTTTTTAAAATTTATTATGAATTTTTAAAGTCAGAACAGGGGATCCAGAAATCACTCTGACCCTGTTTCACAAAAGTTTAAATATCTCATAAAATATAATTTATATGCCTATTTTGTTCAATCCACATGAAAATAGACTCATTAAGCTTCAATTTCATAACTTACTCATAATTTATTTCCATTTATACTATTTTTAGTGCTTTTTCAAATTCATATCATTGATGCAGCAATATTCTATTTTAAGGCAAGTTTCATCTTTCCATGAATTTTTATGAACTAGATAACCTATTAAACTTCCATAATATCAAACATGATCTGAATTAGCCATCACCATGACTTATCAATATCAAACATTTTCTCAACCAAATATGGCCATATCATAAAATTATTTACACAAAATAAGTATATTGCTATACATGCCATACTTAAGTTTTACAAGCCATTTACCCAGATGAAAGTCCTTTGGATAGTGTGATCGAACCTTCGACCCGTCCCGATTCCCGAGCTGGCTTGTTCAAAACTACAGTAAATAAAGAGGAGGGAGTAAGCATAAATGCTTAGTAAGTTCATATGTAAATAACAAGTAACATAACAATACAAATATACCAAACAACTTTAGCATGGTATCACCAAAACATATATCACATTTCTAAACATCATTCATCATCTTACCACCTTATCATTGTTGTATCTATTTTCAGCCCGAGGGTTAAGAACATACCTGTCTAAAGTGTCCATTTCAAAAAACTTACCAAAACGTCGCTTGCATCTTAAGTGTTCTTCCATTTCACTAGAAATTTCACCCGTTGAACACATCGGAATACAACTCGGATACACGGATAATTTGCACATAAGTGCCTCATATGTAATCAAGCTACCATGTAACCCGCCCATAAGTGAACTCGGACTCAACTCAACGAGCTCGGGCGTTCGCATCCATAAGTGAACTCAGACTCAACTCAACGAGTTCGGATGCCTAGTTACATTTCACGAACTCGGATTCAACTCAACGAGTTCGAACATTTGCATCCATAAGTGAACTCGGACTCAACTCAACGAGTTCGGATGCTCAACCATCCTAGTGACATGTCACTTGTATCCTAATCTATTCCTAAGGTTCAAACGGGCTTTTTCCCTCGATCTCACATTTGCCGTCTTCCATGGAATATCGGAACCGATACTCGGTAGCAATTCATATTTATCAAGTAGTAAACATAATTTGCATATTACTCAACATTAACCACAAAGCATAATATTTCACGATTAAAAATCAGCATATCATATAATTAACATTAATAACTTAAAAATAACATTTATGCTACATTATTTACACATGAACTTACCTTGGTACCAAAATATAAAGATTTTGCAATTTAGTCCACAATCTTTTCTTTTCCTCGATCACGACTTGAATCTCGTTTTTCTTGATCTATAATACCAAATTAATCTTATTTAATACATACATTCATCAAAACAGCATTTAATATGAACTTCAGAAAAATTACACTTTTGCCCCTAAACTTTTGCATAATTACACTTTTGCCCCTAGGCTCGGGAATTAAACTTTATTCCTTATTCTTATGTTTTATAACATGCTGATCACTTTTCCCTTCTATGGCAACATCAAATTCTCTCTCTAACATATACTTGTGACTATTAGGTATTTTTGTCGATTAAGCCCTTTTACTCGTTTTCACTCAAAACCGAGTAGCACAAGTTGTCTAACATAATTTAAAACCTCATATTCTATCATAAAACATCAAAATACACAAATTTCACCTATGGGTATTTTTCCAAATATAAACCCTAGGTTGAATTATTGCTAACATAAGCTTAATCGAGCTACCGGGATTCCAAAAACATAAAAAAATTAAAAACGGGGCTTGGAATCACTTACTATGGAGCTTGGAAGCTTGAAACAAACCCTAGATATGGAGAACCCTTGAAATTTCGGCCTAATGAAGAAGATGGACAAAAATTGGCTTTTAATTTTGTTTTTAATTCATTTTAATAACTAAATGACCAAAATACCCTTACCACTAAACTTTCCAAAAATTCCTTCCATGTCCTAATTTTGTCCATGAACTTAAAATTGGTCAAATTGCTATTTAAGACCTCCTCATTAATATTCCAAAACAATTTCATACTAAAAACTTCTAGAATGCAAGTTTTGCAACTTATTCGATTTAGACCCTACTTTCAATTTAAGCACTTTAGGCATAGAATTTCATCACGAAATTTTCACACAATCATGCAATCATATCATAATCATCAAAATAATTATAAAATTTTTATTTCTATCCCAGATTTGTGGTCACGAAACCACTATTCCGATTAAGCCCTAATTCAGGATATTGCACAATGAGTTCGGATGTCACATATATCATGAACTCAGGCACAACTCAATAAGTTCAGATTACATAATTCCTAGTGACATGTCACTTGGATCCTAAACTATTTCTAAGGTTCAAACGAGATTCTTCGATAACACATTTCCATTGAGCTTGCTCGTAATGTCAATTTCCATACTGATAGCACCAATCACATACTTATAGAATAATCAAAGCATCATTCATATTAAAATGTAAGAATTTAAACACATGGTACAACATCACACTAATTATATATACTTACCATACATGCAATAACAAGCATTTAAAGTCTGGTACATGTTGCATAATTTACAAATGAACCTACCTCGGTAAAAAAAATGATAGAATCAAGATTAATTCTCGTAAACTTTGTTTTTCCCTCGATCAAGACCCGAATCATGTTTTTCTTGATCTATAATGCCAAATTTAACTTGTTCAACACACACATTACTCATGTCAACTCATAACATACTTTGGTAAAATTACCTTTTTACCCCCCTAACTTTTCACTTATTTAGTAAAATGAAATACATGCATTTTCTTGGTTATCCAAGCCTAGCCGATTCATAGTCCATCTTATATCAGCCCATATTTTCCTTTATTCCACATTCTACTACTCATGTTTGCACCTTTTACAAACAACTCCTTTTTCGGTGTTTTCACTAAAAATCACTTAGCAAAAGATGTTTATCACACATCAAACATTCATATTCCTCCATAAAACATCAAAATACAACCATGTTATACATGGGTCAAATTTCATGCATGAACCCTAGCTCAAAATAATGGTAGAATTAGATAGATCTTGCTTCAAGGACTTCAAAAAAACATAAAAAGTAGGGCTGGAGAGCACTTACAATCAAGCTTGAAAAGTTGAAAACCCTAGATATGGAACCCTTGTAAAATTTGGCTATGGCTTGAAGAAGATGGACAATATTTTCACTTCATTTTCCCTTTTTATTCTTTCATTTACCAAATGACAAAAATGCCCTTAAGGCCTTTGTTTCAAATTTTTCCTATTCATGCCCATTTTTCTCCAAATTTTTAGTACTTGGTATAATTTCTATTTAAGGTCCTCTAGTTAATGATCCAATGCAATTTCATGCTTAAAGCTTCTAGAACACAAGTTTTACAACTTATTCAATTTAGTCCTTAAAGTCAAATTGGACATCTTAGGCATAGAATTTCTTCATGAAAATTTCACACAAGTATGCAATCATATCATAGTCCATCAAATAATCATAAAATAATTATTTCGATTTCTGATTTGTGGTCTCAAAACCAATGTTTTGACTAGACCTTAATTCGGGATGTTACAAATACAAACGATTTAATAAAGGCTTTTAATGACAGCTTTTACTGATAGGGAAATTGTCACAAAAAATGTTACATTTGTTTAGTCATATTTTTGTTTGTAAAGTTTTGATCCATTGAGAGCCACTAGACTTCTAAGTCTGGGATTTATGCAGTAAAATTATTTTTATATATTGAAAGATTCAAACTTGAAATGAGATAACTTACATAATGTTCACAAGCACATCTATTCATTTTGTTCAGACAATATTAGAATGTATGGTTATATAAAAATAGTTGTATTAGTAACTGAATAAGAAAAGAAAGATATAGGGATTTGTAGCAAAGTCACCATCTGTTTGTTGAGTAATTAGAAATGATTAGTTTCAATGCTAGATATAAATATAGAACTCTATTGGACTGGTTAGAGTTAAATGAAAGAATGTTGAAAGAGATCTATTTGAAAAAAAAAACTTAGAATTTAATGATACTGTTGAAATGATACGTCAGACCATTGAAGTATAATGATAATATGATAAGAAAGATATTGAATTCTGGATTGGTATTATGTGTTTTCAAAATGCTCAATGTTCTGATAGAAAAATAAAGTTCAATTCGGGATTTTATAAGCAATATGGGACTTCCGAGAAAGAATGATACAGTGCCCTAATCAATTTTTAAATAGAAATTTCGAGGATGAAATTTCCTAAGGGGCGAGAGTTGTAACAACCCGATTTTTAATGGTGCCAAAAACGGTGATTTCAGAACCTTGTTCTCTGATGATCAAGTCTATAAATATTATTAATTAATAATTATGATTTAATTATATTATTCTATTGAATTTTGGTCTGATGAATTTATTGATTCGATAATTAACTAGAGTAGAAGTAGGTTGTCCCTAAAGACGGTGATTTTGGAAATGAGGTACTAGGACCTCATTTTTGTAAATCAAGCCCAAAAATATTTTTATTAAATATTTATGGAGTTGTATTATAGGTTAATTGAATTTTGGTCTAGAAATTTTAGTGATTGGATGGTTAATTAAGGTACAAACACTAAATTGTAAAAGCGATAAAATTTCATCGGTATGGAATTTTAGCTAATTGGAGAACCAAATGAGTAATTAGGCTATAAGTAAATGGTCAAATGATGGTGATAGCCAACTATCATCCACCAATTGACTTAACTAAGATTAATGTTAATAATTAGTGATTAATCATTGCAAATCAAACTGGCAAATTACAAGAAAACATGTTATTCTAAATATAAACGATATAAGGAGTTAAGGGGAGTATGTATATGAATAATACTATATGATATGCTTCTAATTCTGAGTTATGGGTACAAGGTTGGCATGAGAATGGGTTATTTGTGTTGTTAAGTTGGTAAATAGTAACCGACCATATGATATGTAAGATTGGCGTAGTGAATCCGTATGTATTGTGAACGCCATTAGGTGTATTATGATCATACTATGTAAACCCTTTCGAAATGTTTGGTATTATGTTGACCTTAAATGTGTAATATTTATATATGTTTTTTTCTCTATTTTGGAACTCAATAAGTTCATATAAATTTACTCTATTATCTTTTCCTTCTCAAGCTTGTTGATTGAAGGAAAAAATTATGTTGAAGGGACTAGGCTAGAGAAGTATTGATACTATAAGCTATTTGTTTAGTCATGTATCATGCATGACCTTTCGGGGGCGGTGTGTATATATATTTGTGAAATTGACTTCTATAACAATCTACTACTTTTGTTAAGATACCGTTTTATATGAGTCTTATGAAAGGTTCAATACTTGTATTAAATCTAATATATTTTGTTCATTGAGATTTCCTCTTTGCACCAATACATCAAATGGATTTGAATATTGTTTTAACTACCATTGATGTACATTAAAACTTTTGTAAAGGAATAATTCATCGTACAGTTTATACCCATAAACCTATAACATTTTACCAAGCTTCCGCTAATTTTTTTTAAATTATTTTCTTAAATTCTTTTGATTCTAAGTTGTGGCACATCATACTCGGGTCCAATTATCGAGCTGGGTAAGATGTATTACAAGTTTTGGTATCAGAATCAAGATAGAACTGATTTGTAATATCCCGAATTAGGGCCTAATCGGAATAGTGGTTTCGTGACCTTGAGATAGAAATAATTATTTTATGATTATTTTGAGGTCTATGATATGATTGCATGATTGTGTGAAAATTTCGTGAAGAAATTCTATGCATAAAGTGCTTAATTTGATGTTAGGGACTAAATTGAATAAGTTGCAAAACTTGCATTCTAGAAGTTTCTAGTATGAAATTGCTTTGAAATATTAATTAGGAGGTCTTAAATAGAAATTTTACCAATTTCAAAGTTTATGGACAAATATTGGACATGAATGGAATATTTGGAAAGTTTAGTAGTAAGGGCATTTTGGTCATTTAGGGGTAAAATGAATTAAAATATAAAATTAAAAGCCAATTTTGCTCATATTCTTCACCATGGACGTGTATACCAAGGGAGACTCCATGGCTCGGGTTTCCAAGCTTCCAAGCTCGATTGTAAGTCCGTTCTAGCCTCGTTTTTAATGATTTTTACGTTTTTGGAGTCCCGATAACTTGATTTAGCTTATGCTAGCAATAATTCAACCTAGGGTTCATATTTGGAAAAATACCCATAGGTGAAATTTGTGTATTTTGGTGTTTTATGATAGAATATGAGGTTTTAAATTATGTTAAACAACTTGTGCTACTCGGTTTTAAGTGAAAACGAGCAAAAGGGCTTAATCGGTAAAAATACCTAATAATCATAAGTACATGTTAGAGTGAGAATTTGATGTTGCCATAGAAGGGAAAAATGACCAGCATGTCATAAAACATAAGAAAATAGGATGAAGTTTAATTTCTGAACCTTGGGGCAAAAGTGCAAATATGCAAAAGTTTAGGGGTCAAAATGAAATTTTTAAAAATATGATTTTTGGACCCGTATGAATAGTTTGACCAATTATTAGGCTAAATGTGATATTATAGATGAAGGAAATCAAGATTCGGGCTTAAATCGGGAAAATACAAGGTTATGGACTAAAATGGTAAATTGCTATTTCTGGATCGACGTAAGTTCGTATGATAATAATAATGCAATGTTATGTTTGAATTATATTTCTTACTATTATTGCATATATTTTATGATTTAATATATTGGAAAAGTTGATGGAATGGTGTTTATGATGTGGAAATATGACATGAAAGAATGTTACATGAAATGCAAGAAAATGATGATACATGACAAGTGATATATGAAATATGTGATATATGTTATGTAAATTCTTAAAAGCTGATTTGATATTTGAGTTGTGTCTTATTATACTATGAATGGACAATTGGTACTATGGATAGTGAGATCGATACTTCGAGTAAATTCGTACATAAATAATCTATCGATTCTTTTTATGTTATTATATTTTGATATCATATGAAATGTGGCTGCCTATCAAATGGTTATTTGATGTAAATTATGAATTTAAATTGATTACGGATAATTTAGTAAAATGTTGAAAAGTGAGGAATTTACCGATTGAACCTTTGGAATAAAAACGATACGAATGATCTATTGTGAGGTCACATGTGTAGTACTAAGTGCAGGCTACTATGCGTACCCGAAAACTGTGATCACGTGTGTAGTACTAAGTGCAGGCTACTACATGTATCAGATGGTTAGGTCACGTGTGTAGTACTAAGTGCAGGCTATTACGTGTACCGGATAATTGGTCACGTGTGTAGTACTAAGTGCAGGCTACTACGTGTACCGGATAATTGGTCACATGTGTAGTACTATGTGCAGGCTACTATGCGTACCAGATAGCTTTGGCTACAAGTGTGAAAATATGTGCAGGCAATTGAGTATCAGTTATTATTTTGAAGAGTTCAACGGGAAAATCGATTAAGTAAAAATACAATTGAACATGATTATATGATAAATAAGTGTAGGTATATGTTTATGAAAAATTATGAGCAATGTGCTCGATAATTGGGTGAATTTTGATAAGACAAAATGGATTACGTGGAATTATGTAAGAATGAATTTTAGTGGTAAAACAGTGTTGGACAGCAGCAGTTGCACGACTTTGAAAATTCACTAAACATTGTGGAAGTTGAATAAAAATGGAAATGATATATGAAAATAAAGCTTAATGAGTCTATTTTCACATGAAAGAAACAGAGGAAGCAAAAGAATTCTATATTGTGTGATATTTGAATTCTTGTTAAACAGGGTCTGAATGAATTCGAGATCCCCTTTTCTGAATTTAGAAATTAACCATAAATTGTACAAAAATTATTGAGAGTCATACCTTACATGCATGGATTCCTTATTGAATCTAATTTTAAGAGAAACAACGGCATGGTCGTTGGAATTCTGTACAGGGAGAAACTCGGTTCGTAGTGCACAGGGGTCAGAGTAGTCATACCCTGAAACAGGGGAGACTTTAACTAATAAACTGTACTAAACTGCCCAACCAAAAATTCTAGAAAACAATTAGTAAGTAAACATGAGTCTAGTTTCATAGAAAATTTACAGAATTGGATTTCGAGTTTTGTAACTTGAGATATGATTTTTTTTAACACCGGGACTCTAGAAAACAGCCTGTCCTGAATATGTGTAATTGTACAATTATAGTGTTTTATCTTGAAAAGCATAGTAGTAATTGCTTATTATTTTCATATGAACTTACTAAGCGTAAAGCTTACCCATCCTCTCTATTTCTGTAGTATTGGCAGGTTGGCTCGGGGTTAGAGATCGTCAGAGGCAAAATCACACTATCAAACTATCATTTTTGGGAAAATTAATTCAAATATTAGAAATATCAAGTTAGTGGCATGTATAGGAAGTTGGTTTGTTATATGTATTTTTATTATGATTTTGACCATACGTATCAGTCTGCATTGAGTTATCATATAAAATCATGAGATGTGGTCCTTATCCATTATGGTTTATAAGTTTAATTAATCGTGTCATGTCCTATGTTTTGATGTGATGATATAGTTAGCTTTGTTTATTATGCATGTGTTCAAAAAGTTTTGAATTAAATGAAATTTTATGGCCCGGTTTTCGTCAATGTGTATTGTTAAGTCTGGTAATGCCTCGTACTCAGTTTCGGCCTTGGATACGGGTAAGGGGTGTTACATGATTCTCAAAAAAATTGAAGGCTATGTCACTCCCCACCATGCATAATACATCTTTGGCTTAGTCCTTGTAATTTGAACTAGTCTAATTTTTCATGTAGTCGTAACAAAAATGCCTGAAGGATCAAGAGAAGCAATAGGTGAGGAAATGTAACAGCTCGATTTTGGGTCTGGTTGGAACAATGGTTTCGAGACTGCAAATTTGACACAGAAAAATATATTTTTGTTATATTTGTATGGTCTACAGTTTTATGGAATGATTTCATGAAAATTTTATTCAAAAATATTGACATTTGGGCACTTAATTTGGTCAAAAAGACTAAATTGCAAAAAGTGAAAAAGTTCTATAAGCTAGAGGTGTCTAATCGTTTCGAAATTTTAAATTGGAGATCCTTAAATGTAATTAGACCATTGGTTAAGTTGGTGGACAAAAATGGACATGATTAGGTATGTTTTTAAAGTTTTTCATTAAGGGAATTTCAGTAATTTGGTAATTAAATGAATTAAAAAGCCAAATTAAAAGCCAATTTTTGTCCATCTTCCTCCCATGGCCGAATTTTACAAGAAGAAACCATGGTAGGGTTTTTCAAGCTTCCAAGCTCGATTGTAAGTCCGTTCTAGCCCCATTTTTAATGATTTTAATGTTTTTGAAATCCTTGTAGCATGATCTATCTATTTCTACCACTAATTTAAGGCATATCAAAGTCTAAAATTTTACCCATGGTGGATATTTGTGTATTTTGATGTCTAATGGTAGGAAATGTATGTCTGGTATATGATAAATGACTTCTGCTAAGTGATTTTTGATGAAAATACCTAAAAGGACCTATTTGTAAAAAGTTGTGAAATGGCTGTTAAAATGCTAATAAAATAAAAATATGGGCTGTTATAAGCATGTATAAGGCTCGGCTAGGCATGGGTATTGAAGAAATTGTAATTTTTGCCAAAATGTGATTTTAGGCTGATTTAAATAGTATAATGATTACATAAGTTAAATGTGATATTATAGACCAAGAAAAACAAGGTTCAGAATTAGAATGGGGGAAAATGAGAATTTGACGGTTAGGTTCTTTCACCATTTTTTATGCCAAGGTAAGTTTGTATGTAAATAATGCATTGTTTTAATTATGTTTTAGATGCTTTATTATTGTATGAATTTTGATTGACCCATACACGTATTCAACAAAGTTTCGACAATGGTGAAATCCCTGTTGAACCTTATGAATATATAGGATACAAATGTCATGACTTCAGGGTTACTAAGATTACGTGTAAGACCATATCTGGGATTTGGCATCTATACGAGACTTCATGTAAGACCATAGCTGGGCTATTGGCATCGATACGAGATTTCATGTAAGACCATATATGGGATATGGCATTGGTATGGTACTCTGTATACGAGATTCCCAAGTATCCTTTAGTATTCCAAGTGGTTCAATGGGAAATTGAACGGGTATGTCAAAGAAGAGAAAAAGTATGTAAGTATTACGATTTGGTACAGGTATGTACATAAAGTCTATATGCATTGACTTCATGAAATTGTGAGTTCATGATTTTCACGAGAATGATTTTGTAAAAACCTTGTCATTATTGGTCTATACTTGTGATGTTTGAAATTTATGATAAATTCGGTTAAAAATCATGTGATTGGCTTTCGGGCCAAATTGGGTTATGATCTAGCGTGTTTTGTTCATTTAAATTGCAATTTATCAGATATGAGAATAAGGAAAGATTGGCATAATTGCCTATTAAAATGGTTATGAAAGTACTGGAAGATAAAAGTTTAGGTAATTGAAAGATATGAAGATATATGCTTGGAAATATGAGTACACATAATCAATATGCACGTTTACTATGAGGTTTGAAATGATTTGTTAATTGCTGTATTATGTTACAAAGGAGAGATTACGGTTGTGTTAATGCCAAAATATGTTAAATTATGCTTATAAATTGATAGAGTAAACATAGTGCTTAAAAAAGTTATAATTGTAAGACTAATAGAAATTTTGTATTATCTTGTGTTTAAATTGTTAGACTGGATAAAAGTTTGGCAAGAGTTGCTTATTATTTTTGTACGGACTTACTAAGCTATATAGCTTACCCCCTTTTCTTTCCCTTGTTTTATAGTGCCATCAAGCTAGCTCAGGTTAGAGATTGCCGAAGATCCTAGCACACTATCAAGCTATCTTTTTGGGTATTGATGAATTCAAGTATTTTGAGTTATGGCATGTACAAGGACTTAGTCATTTTGTTATATGCGCATATGATTTTAGTCAATGTAATGGATTGTAATCGTTAAAGGATTGTTTTGCTATTTGGCCATGTAAGTTGGTTTATATTGGCTAACATGTTTGTAAGCCTAAGTATATTCATATATGTGTCAATGCCTATGGTGATATGATCATGACATGCTTGGTGAATGTGAAATATTTGGAAATGTGATTTTTGGCATGATTGTGTAATGTTTGGAATTGTGATCTATTGATGAGATGAGGAATTTAAGTATAATTTGGTAACTAGATAGTAATTGAATGAAGCCTAATGAATGTGAGATTTGTATGTTTGATTTAGGGCTTAATAAATGTAGTGAATATGTTAGATAAAGATATAATGTTGATATGTTTTAACCATGAATGTGAATGTTTTGGTTGCTTAAGTATGTATTGTTTTGTGCCTTTGAATTAGGGCAAATGTATGAGTGAATAAGGGTGGTAAATGGCTTGGTAAATAGCCTTCTTATTGTCCACACGAGTAGGCACACGGGCGTGTGTCTAGGCCGTGTGTGACACACAATCAACCCCATAGGGGTGTGATCCGGCTGTGTGTCCCCTGCGCCTAAATTTTTGCAAAATAGCATGCTCAGTATCGAGCTCACAGGCATGAGACACAGCCGTATGTCTCAGACTTGTGAAGGACATGGCCTCGAGACGCAGGCATGTGCAATGTCCCTATGACTTCAATTTGCTCTTGGGTGACAAACAAAGCGTTAGGCCACATGGCCTGCCCACACGAGCGTGTCCCAAGCCACATGGGCAGGTGACCTCTGTTTTAGCAAAAAAAATTTAAGTGTCGTAAAATTTTCTAAGGTTCTTGGTTTAGTCCCAAATCACTTTCAAAGCATGTTTTCGGCCTCGTAGGCCCGTGTTAGGGACTTTATGCTCGATTTCAAAAAGTTTTAATTTGGACAAAAATTTATGACTCGGAAATGTATGTTTGCTTGTGTTTAAGTCCAATAATACCTCGTACCCTGTTTCGGAGTCAAACACGGGTAAAGGGTGCTACATTTAGTGTATCAGAGCTATGGTTTAGTCAATTCTCGAACTAACTTAGCATGTGTGAGAATCTAGCTATACATGCCATATATAACCTGTGACAGTGTGATATCTCCCAACTCCGATGAAATTGTTTTGTTGAGATAGAGATGGTATCCAACCGAGCTACTTTCGTAAATGCTGAAAGTGATACTAAGATATTTGATAATGTGTTTGTGATAATTCGAAACTTGGAAAGGTGTGAATAAGAGTTCATGATATGTATGTGATGATGTACAAGATGAAATAACCATAAGTTAAGAAATATGGGTAAAATGTCATTATTCCGGTTGAACGTTGTGTTTCCATATAGTGATTTTATGAAACGAAATGATAGTTTATATTGTGATGAACTCATCCATGTTTGTTTGGCATTCATATGATGTTATATGCCTAACTTGTTTGATTAAGTGAATGCGATAAGTAAACTTACTTAAATTTTATGGAATGTATGTATAAGTGCACTTGTTTGAATGAGATAATCGGAAAGTTCGTGAAACATAAATATGTATGTTAATTTTCCTAAAGTAAATTGTATAACTGTGATGATATTATGGTGATGATGAATGTTAAGTCACATGTGTGTATATATGAAATTCGAGTTAGAGGCTTTACGACCCCACCCCCTTACCAATATGGTATTTTATAACAAAATTTCATGAGATTTATGTTGAATGAGATCACAAGTGAGAGAGTAAAGAGTTCAGTAGCGAAATAACTAATAATGTTGTCAGAGTTAAGAATAGTTTGGCAAGTGAATATAGTTTTGGAAAAAACGCCAAGTTATTCTAAAGATCATTTAAAATTTGCAATGTCATGGTTAAAGAAAAAGTTAATCTCGGCAAATCGACTCATTCAGGTATGATGTCTAAAGTATGTATTGCTGGAATTTCTTCCGGATTGATTTTCGTTAGTGAATGGAATAATACAAGATTAGTGATGATAGAATTAGTCAGAGAAATGGTATTTGAATTGTAAAGATGTCTGAGTGTAACAGTTGAAATTGAATAGATTATGATGATCTCTTCTGGGTATTTTATATATTCACTTATCCTCAGAGATATATGTGATTACTCATTTTCTGATGAAATTTCTATCGTATGAGAATGCTAGCTGATTTTAATGCTAGATGAAAGCACTGTTGGGCTGGTTAGTTCATGATCAGCATATCCTATCTCTCTTATTGAGGTTCTATTCTATTATGTTTGGAATCAAAGTTGTTGGTGAAAATATCTGTGAGGCTATTCTTTTGTTTCTATAGGATGTTGTTTTTATATATATATTTGGAAAATATATTATCTCTGTTACAATTGATTCCAGAGTGTGTAAGCATTGTTTTTCTTCTGGTTTTCTCTGAAGAATCATCAAGATCTTTATTACTTTCATATGAGTTATGTTCTCGGACTTCCAATATGGTATTGCATATTGGATTTCTTTATATTGGTTTTCTTATCATCCTTATTTCGTAAATTATCAATCATAGCTCATCTTTAAAGTGTGCTCTTTGGCATGTGATAACTATGTCTATTATGAGTGTATTTTTGGTTCGATCATAGGAACGTGGTGATTCTGGTATCAGGATTTCTCTAATTTTCGTGAAAGGAATTAACATTAGCAAAGGTATAGATACTGGAAGTTCAAGCTCAAATTGTATGATGATTTTCTTTTCTCAGGTAAGTTTGATTAAGGTCAATGAGTTCAATCAGGATATTTTGTTTTCTTGAGCTAATGCAATTGTAAAGATCTTTGATTAGCATGTTACGGGAATTATAAAAAATTGTATGGTTGAGTTGTTTAACAGCATGAAGAAAGGGGTATTTTGATAGGTTATTATTTGATAGTTGAGAATGACTCAGTTGTTTTTTATCTGAGCAAGCTGGTCAGTTGAAAGGTAGTTTGAGTTATATACATTTAAGTTTATCCTTAGGTAAGAAAAAAAAATCTTGTACATTCATGGGTGAATAGACGGATAGTTTGAAGGAAGAATTCATATTTTAGAAGGTATGATACAGAGGTATACTTATTAGATTTGTTCTAATTGAATGATGTTGTTATGAGTTAAAGCTATTTCGATTGATAAAGTTATCACATTTGTGAAAGTTTGAATGGTCCGTTGCATGTTAGTAAAGTTGAAAATAGTTGAAGGTATTATTAACCGAAGTATTGGTTCTGGGTTCTGTTTGAATTGAGTAAAGAATTCTTGATTTTTCAGTGATGCACTATCGAACGGATTGGAATGTGTTTTAATAATAGAACGTAAAGTGACAGTTTATGCTTTCGGACGGTTAAAGTCCATTAAAAGAATTGTTCAACGAGTGACTTAGAGTCGGCCGCTAGGATGTATGTGTTGAGAAATTGACGACATCATTTTTTGTTTGACGAAAAACATCATATGTTTCTTGATTCCAAGAGTATAAAGTATCTAATGTTACAAAAAAATCTAAAATTAAGACAACATTGATGGTTTAAACTATTGAAAGATTGTGAATAGTTCACGATCAACCTTTGGGGAAGTAGATATAGTTGCAGATGCTTGAACGGAAAGCCTTTGTTCATTTTGTGAGTGTTGGTTACGTGATAAATCTTATTTGATGAAAGTCTGAATTTAGCTAAATTAAAAAGCTAAAGCGATATTTTCTTTGCAAGAGTGAGAACCTCAAGAATGTGATAGTGAGTGGTAAACTAAACAAGTACGGTGTGAGACAACTCTTAATTCTGATTTCTGTTATTATTACTTTGAGATAGAATTTACGCAATGAATTATCCAGAGCTTATGCAGAAAATGTTGTACGAGACTCAATAGTAGCTCGTTTGTTCATTCAGGGAGTAATGCAAATTTTTGATGATATGTTCTGACACTGTGCTTCAGAGTTCAAAGATGATTGGAAAGAGATATACGAGGTGAAATTTATTTGTGATTCTAAGGGGAAAAGGTGAAAGTGATTGATGAAAGTTGAAAGCAACTTCAGACTAACATAAGTAGTATACAGATTTGAAATTTTAGGATATTAGATTCCAAATCGATGACGAAATGCTTTTGGAAGTATTTCCATCGAAGAGGATTCTTCGATGAGGTAGGGGTAACTACAAGAACGTTACCCTAATCTCTTTTTTGGTAAGATTTTCAGGGACGAAAATCCCTAAGGGGGGAGAGTTGTAATAGCCCGATTTTGGGTCTAGTCGAAACAGTGTTTCAGGACCACAAATTCGACACAGAATAATTTATTTTTATTATATTTTTATGGTCTACAGTTTTATTGAATGATTTCGTGAAAATTTTGTTCAAAAATTTTGACGTTTGGGAATTCAATTTGGTCAAAAAGACTAAATTGTAAAAAGTGAAAAACTTAAGTTCTATAAGCTAGAGGTGCCTATTTTTTATGAAATTTTAAATTGGAGGTCCGTAAATGGTAATTAGACCATTGGTTATGTTGGTGGACAAAAATGGACATAATTAGGTATGTTTTTAAAGTTTTTCATTAAGGGCATTTCAGTAATTTAGTAATTAAATGAATTAAAAAGCCAAATTAAAAGCCAATTTTTGTCCATCTTCCTCCCATGGCTGAATTTTATAAAAATAAACCATGGCTAGGGTTGTTCAAGCTTCCAAGCTCGATTGTAAGTCCATTCTAGCCCCGTTTTTAATGATTTTTATGTTTTTGAAATCATTGTAACATGATCTATCTATTTCTACTACAACTTTAAGACATAATCAAAGTTTAAAATTTTACCCATGATGGATATTTGTGCATTTTTATGTCTAATGGTAGGAAATGTATGTTTGGTGTATGATAAACGACTTTTGCTAAGTGATTTTCGATGAAAATGCCTAAAACGACCTATTTATAAAAGGTTGTGAAATGGGTGTTAAAATGTGAATAAAAGAAAAATGTGGGCTGCTATAAGAATGTATAAGGTTTGGCTAGGCATGGGTATTGAAGAAATTGAGTACATTTCATTTTACGAGCCTAAGGACTAAAATGTAAAAATGTGAAACTTTAGGGGCAAAAATATAATTTTTGCCATAATGTGATTCTGGGCTGACTTGAATAGTATATTGATTAAATAAGTTAAATGTGAAATTATAGTTCAACAAAAATGAGGTTCAGAATTAGAACGGGGGAAAAAGGAGTATTTGACGGTTAGGTTCTTTCGCCATTTTTTATGCCAAGGTAAGTTCATATCTAAATAATGCATTGTTTTAGTTATGTTTTAGATGATTTATTATTGAATGAATTGTGATTGACTCATGGACGTATTCGGCAAAGTTTCGACAAGGGTGAAATCCCGGTTGAACCTTAGGAATATATAGGATACAAATGTCATGACTTTCGGGTTACTAAGATTACGTGTAAGACCATATCTGGGATCTGGCATCTATACGAGACTTCGTGTAAGACCATAGCTGGGCTACTAGCATCGATACGAGATTTCATGTAAGACCATATCTGGGATATGGCATTGGTATGGTATTCTGTTTACGAGATTCCCCGAGTACCCTTTAGTATTCCAAGTGGTTCAACGAGAAATTCAACGGGTATGTCAAAGAAGAGAAAAAGTATGTAAGTATTACGAATTGGTACAAGTATGTGCGTAAAGTCTATATGCATTGACTTCATGAAATTGTGAGTTCATGATTTTCACAAGAATGATTTTGTAAAAACCTTGTGATTATTGGTCTAAACTTGTGATGTATGAAATTTATGATAAATTCGGTTGAAAATCATGTGATTGGCTTTCGAGCCAAATTGGGTTATGATCTAGCGTGTTTTATTCACTTAAATTGCGATTTATCAAATATGATAATAAGGAAAGATTGGAATAATTGCCTATTAAAATTGTTTTGAAATTACTATAAGATAAAAGTTTAGATAATTGAAAGATATGAAGATATATGCTTGGAAATATGACTACACATAATCAGTGTGCACGTTTACTACGAGGTTTGGAATGATTTGTTAATTGCAGTAATATGTTACAAAGGAGAGATTACGGTTGTTAGGCTAATGCCAAAATATGTTAAATTATGCTTATAAATTGATAGAGTAAACATAGTGATTGAATAAAGTTATAATTGTAAGATTCATAGAAATTTTGTATTATCTTGTGTTTAAATTGTTGGACTAGATAAAAGTTTGGTAAGAGTTGCTTATTATTTTTGTACGGACTTACTAAGCTATATAGCTTACCCCCTTTTCTGTCCCTTGTTTTATAGTGTCATCAAGCTAGCTCAGTTACAGATTGCCGAAGATCCTATCACACTATCAAGCTATCGTTTTGGGTATTGAAGAATTCAAGTATTTTGAGTTATGGCATGTATAAGGACTTAGTCATTTTGTTATATGCGTCATATGATTTTAGTCAAAGTAATGGCTTGTAATCGTCAAAGGCTTGTTTTGCTATTTGGCCATGTAAGTTGGCTTATATTGGCTAACATGGTTGTAAGCCTAAGTATATTCATATATATGTCAATACCTATGGTGATATGATCATGGAATACTTGGTGAATGTGAAATATTTGGAAATGTGATTTATGGCATGATTGTGTAATGTTTGGAATTGTGACCTATTGATGAGATGAGGAATTTAAGTATAATTTGGTAACTAGATAGTAATTGAATAAAGCCTAATGAATGTGAGATTTATATGTTTGATTTAGGGCTTAATAAGTGTAGTGAATATGTTAGATAAAGATATAAAGTTGATATGTTTTAACCATGAATGTGGATGTTTTGGTTGCCTAAGTATGTATTGTTTTGTGCCTTTGAATTGGGGTAAGTGTATGTGTGAATAAGGGTGGTAAATGGCTTGGTAAATAGCCTTATTATTGTTCACACGGGTAGACACACGGGCGTATGTCTAGGCCGTGTGTGACACACGATCAACCCCGTGGAGGAGTGATTCGGCCGTGTGTCCCCTGTGCCTAAATTGTTGCAAAAAAGAATGCTCAGAGTCGAGCACACGGGCATGAGACACGGCCGTGTGTTTGAGCCGTGTGAATGACATGGCCTCGAGACACGGGGGTGTTCCATGGTCGTGTGACTTCAATTTGCTCTCGGGTGACAAACAGTGAGTTACACTGGTTAGGGGCACGGGTTTGTGGGACCACACGGCCTGCCCACATGGGCGTGTCCGAAGCCACGTAGGCGGGTGACCCCTGTTTTAGCAAAAATTTTCTAAGTATTGTAAAATTTTCTAAGGTTCTCAGTTTAGCCCCAAATCACTTCCAAAGCATGTTTTAGGCCTTGTAGGCCAGTGTTTGGGACTTATGCTCGATTTCAAAAAGTTTTAATTTGGACAAAAATTTATGACTCGGAAATGTATGTTTGCTTGTGTTTAAGTCTGATAATGCCTCGTAACCTGTTCTAGCATCAAACACAGGTAAGGGGTGTTACAGGAAATAGAAAGCCATGTACCTCCTACTAAAAAGTAAACTTCCACAGCCAATCTTGATGTTGTTGGGAAAGTTTTTTGAAATGTCTTCTTTACTATGATAACCCAAATGTTTGATCAATTCATGAGGACAATGGAAGCACCCCCAACCTTAATAACCACAACCAGAAGTGGTACGACCAGTTCCACCTGTGCAACCAATATCAGGTGTAACTCTTTCTAAGGGAGATCCTGTGAGAGAGATTAGAAAAAAAGATGCTAAGGAATTTTTTAGAGATAAGGGTGATGATCCCACCATAGCTGAACAGTGGTTATCACGAGTTTTTCGAGTGATTAAAGAATTGAAATGCACCTTAGAAGATAGTCTTTTCTGTGTGGTCTCTTTATTGGAAGGAGAAGCATATCAATGGTCAGATACCTTAATTAGTGTAACCACTAAGGATTTAATAGATTGGGAATTCTTTTTGGAAACATTTAGAGAAAGATATGTGAATCAAATGTACATGGAACAGTTGAAAAAAGAATTTGTGTATCTTAAGCAAGGAAGAATGTTTGTAATGGAGTATGAACGCGAGTTTGTTAGAATCATCCGTTATGCAAAGAATATGTTACAAACTGAGAAAGAGATTTGTGACCAATTTGAATTGGGTTTGAGAGATGAGATTCATGCTTTAGCGGCAGCCTCAGATTGTAAAAGCTTAGCAATGATGACTACTAAGGCTAACAAAATGGAAACGATTATTCGAGATAAAGGCACAAGCTTTGAAAGAGAAAGAATAAAGTGCTTAATGTCTAGTCCTCCACCTCCAACAAATTTAAAAATGCCGAGAAATAAGAACTTTGAAACATCAAAAAGGGATTCATAGCCTATGAGTTTTAGGCATGATGGGAATAATAGTTAGACTACTTCAATGGCAAGCTCAGATGGATCCAAAATAATGAGAGATTCTATTTGCAATCATTGCAGATGAAACCACAAAGGTGATTGCTAGAAGTATACTAGAGCTTGCTTTGGATATGGGTCTTTGGACCATCAGATTAGATACTTTCCCTCCAAGGTTGAGGTAAGTACAAAACAATCTATTTGTCGGCCCCAGAGATTTCAATAGGAAGCGAGGTCTAGCATATCAGCAAAATCTAGATTGGTTTAGGGGAGTTTAAGGAAAAGCTACACTAAGCGCAGCTCTGGAGCATCCACTAGAGCATACGCGATGAAGGCTAAAGAAAATACTAATTTTCCAGAAGTTATAATTGGAAAATTTTCTTTCCTTGGCAACAGTATTTATGCATTGATAGATCCAGGGTGAACCCATTCTTATATATGCATTAAAGTTATTGAGGGTTTGAATCTTGAGGTTGTCTATTCTAAGACCAATGTGTTAGTAACAAATCCTCTGGGTCAAAGTACTATGGTTAATAAGGTGATTAAGAATTACTTATTGGGTTTTGGCAAGTACACTTTCTTGGAAAACTTGTTGCTATTAAGTTTTCATGAGTTTGATGCTATTTTGGGGTTAGACTGATTAACTAGACACAATGCTGTATTAAATTGTCACGCTAGAGGTGTTCGTTTGTTAACTATAGACAGTAAGACTTATTGATGCCTGGCGTACAAACCAGTTTGTTGAGTAGGATAATTTCTGCAGTATCTACCAGAAATTTTTTTGTTAAAGGCGTAGATGCTAGGCATACACTATGGATTCGTCTGAATAGAGAAAGGATATGAGTCAATTTTCAATTGTAAAGGATTTTTTAGATGTATTTCGAGGGTAGCTTCCAAGGATACACCTGATAGAGAGGTAGAGTTTTCAATTCAATTAAAACATGGTATTATGCTCATTTCATGCGTCACTTATAGAATGCCACCGTTAGAAAAAGAGTTCAAGACACAACTGCAAGATCTGTTGATAAGGGAATTATTCAACCGAGTGTTTCGCCTTATAGTGCGCCAATTTTATTTGTGAAGAAGAAATATGGGACACTTCGCCTATGTATTTATTATCGCTAATTGAATAAGGTAACTTTTAAGAACAAGTATCCACTGCCACGGATTGAAACCTTGTTTGATCAGGTGAGTGGTGTAACACCCCAAATTTGGGCCTAGAAGTATTGGGCCTTGAGTGCGGGTCCGTAAGGAGGTTGTATATAGGTATATAATTGTGCAATGAAATAACACAATTAAATGTCTGCTTTGGTGGTTAATGGCCCTGAGAAGTGTTAGAGAAATCTTGGGTTCAAACTTGGGCTTTAGCAAAAATTTTGGTATTAAGTGAAAAAAAAACCTGGATGCTTGGATGAGGGTTTTTAAATTATTGTGTTAAATAAATGACACAAGGAAGCTTGTAGTCTAGTGGTTGTGGCGCCATTAAGGTTGTATGGGAGCCTGGGTTCAAGCTTTGGCTCTTGCAATTTATTTTGGTTTTTTTTAAGGGAACCTGGACTTTGGCCTTTAGACCTTATAATTAATTGGGGATAAAATATGACACAAAAAGCATTGTGGCTTAGTGGCAAGTAGCGTGTGGAGCATTTGAGGGGAGGCATGGGTTGAAATCCCATGGCAAGCAAGGAGCATTTATTTTGCTAATAGGGGGCGGCAAGAGTTGGTGTTGAATTTAAACTCTGATGTTGGAGGGATCCCACATCGGGAAGCTAACATAAAAGTGGTTACGAAGCTGGCTTTAAATAGAGGGAACCATGAGGAGAGTAAAGGTACCTTTTCTTGGTTGATCCCTTTCGCTGTATGGCGTGCTCGTTTGGGTTGGGCGTAGGCTAAGAGTGCTCGGAGCGTGGATTAACTCCAGTCTCCTATCAGGTAATCCCTAAGCTTAGATGGTTTGGAGCTGCGAGGGACTCGGAGATGGCTACACTACTGTTTCTGTTTCTTTTAATTGCAATAAGTAGCCGATTTATTTCTTTATAAGTTTTATCTTATTAATATTATTATTTGGTTTTGGGTTGTAATAAGGCTATTTTAATTATTTTTCTGGGATTATTTTATCTTATATCCTCTATTTTTCTGATAACAATATGAGTTAGACCTAGGGCGCGTTTCCAAAATGATAATTGTTTTCAAAATAACGCAACGATACAATTAATCGTTTTATCAAAAATATCTACTTAAATGAATTCCAACTCGTTTTTCTCAAAACCTAACCTAGCACTAAAGTGTGGCAATGGTTGTGGGCATGTCTAGGATTAGATCCAATCAAGAGCTTGGTACTTAAGCAGCCTTCTAGGCTCACCTCCTCTGTTTCGGATACCTACCTGGTGCACAGCTTCCATTCACTTTATTAACTTAGCCAAGACTATCTTTTAAAACACTAAGAAGGACGTTGAAAGAGGCATGGGTTTTCTTAAAAACTTTAATGTGACACGTCGGATCCAGCCATAACATCTGGGCCGGGTTTGGGATGTAACATTTAGTGGTATCAGAGCCAGGTTACAAAACTCGGCTGTGGTATGGGTAGTAGAAAATTATTGTTGTTTTTTTCTTTTTTCTTTTTTCCGAAATTGGGGTTTGAAAAGGGTTTTTCTAAAAATTTTGTTTTGAAATTTATCAACAAAACTTGACTTGTTTCTGGAAAGATGTTATTGGAAGTGTGGCACACTGAGTCTCCAGCACCAAATCTGTAAGTTCTCTAACTCTGTTTACTGTTATAGATTGAAATGCTATATTGAGAAACCACTATAGATAGTAGCACTATACTGGAACTTTCTAGTTAGAGTAAACTGTAACGCTTGAATTTAGATTTAGTATTTATTTGGTGTGTGTTCTGGAAATGTAGAAATTGGTTGCATGTGAAATCTATCTGCTCCGATGGACAAATGTTTTGGGTGTATGTTAGTATTATTAGTATCAAAGTGCGCAGCGGAAGTGTGGTGGTGTAGACTGAGAGTGGAAAATTTCGATGACGAAATTTCTTTAAGGGGGTAGAATTGTAACACCCCGAATTTGGGCCTAGAAGTATTGGGCCTTGAGTGCGGGTCCGTAAGGAGGTTATATATAGGTATTTAATTGTGCAATGAAATAACACAATTAAATGTCTGCTTTGGTGGCTAATGGCCCTGAGAAGTGTTAGAGAAATCTTGGGTTCAAACTTGGGCTTTAGAAAAAATTTTGGTATTAAGTGAAAAAAAAACCTGGATGCTTGGATGAGGGTTTTTAAATTATTTTGTTAAATAAATGACACAAGGAAGCTTGTAGTCTAGTGGTTGTGGCGTCATTAAAGTTGTATGGGAGCCTGGGTTCAAGCCTTGGCTCTTGCAATTTATTTTGGTTTTTTTTAAGGGAACCTGGACTTTGGCCTTTAGACCTTATAATTAATTGGGGATAAAATATGACACAAAAAGCATTGTGGCTTAGTGGCAAGTAGCGTGTGGAGCATCTGAGGGGAGGCATGGGTTCGAATCCCATGGCAAGCAAGGAGCTTTTTTTTGCTAACAGGGGGAAGGCAAGAGTTAGTGTTGAATTTAAACTCTGATGTTGGAGGGATCCCACATCGGAAAGCTAACATAAGAGTGGTTGCGAAGCTGGCTTTAAATAGAGGGAGCCATGAGGAGAGTAAAGGTACCTTTTCATGGTTGATCCCTTTCGCTATATGGCGTGCTCGTTTGGGTTGAGCGCCGGCTAAGAGTGCTCGGAGCGTGGATTAACTCCAGTCTCCTATCAGTTAATTCCTAAGCTTAGATGGTTTAGAGCTACGAGGGACTCAGAGATGGCCACACTATTGTTTCTGTTTCCTTTAATTGCAATAAGTAGCCGATTTATTTCTTTATAAGTTTTATCTTATTAATATTGTTATTTGGTTTTGGGTTGTAATAAGGCCATTTTAATTATTTTTCTGGAATTATTTTATCTTATACCCTATATTTTTCTGATAACAATATGAGTTAGGCCAAGGGCGCGTTTCCAAAATGATAATTGTTTTCAAAATAACGGAACGATACAATTAATCAGTTTATCAAAAATATCTACTTAAATGAATTCCAACTCGTTTTTCTCAAAACCTAACCTAGCACCAAAGTGTGGGAATGGTTGTAGGCATGTCTAGGATTGGATCTAATCAAGAGCTTGGTACTTAAGCAGCCTTTTAGGCTCACCTTCTCTGTTTCGGATACCTACCTGGTGCACAGCTTCCATTCACTTTATTAACTTAGCCAAGACTATCTTTTAAAACACTAAGAAGGACGTTGAAAGAGGCATGGGTTTTCTTAAAAACTTCAATGTGACACATCAGATCCGGCCATAACGTCTAGGCCGGGTTTGGGGTGTTACAAGTGGAGCCACAATTTTCTCCAAGATAGATCTATGTTCTGGTTACTATCAAGTGAATATTAGAGGTGATGATGTTCCTAATACTGCATTTCATTCAAGGTATGGTCATTTTGATTTCTTAGTGATGCCATTTGGTTTAACAAATGCGCTTGTAGTTTTCATGGATTTGATGAACAGAGTATTTCAGCCCTATTTGAATCACTTTGTGGTAGTCTTCATAAATGATATTTTGGTTTATTATAAAAATGTGACAGATCATGAGGAGCATTTATGGATTGTGTTGAGAATATTGCGTGAGAATTAGTTATACGCTAAATTCAGGAAATGTGAGTTCTAGCTAAACGAAGTTCATTTTCTAGGCCATGTAATTAGTTCTAGCAAAGTATATCCTAATAAAGTTAAAGCAGTGCTTGAATTGAATTCACCCAAGAATGTCATTGAAGTTCATAGTTTCTTGGGTTTTGCAAGTTACTGTAGAAGGTTTGTGAAAGGGTTTGCAATGTTGGCAACACCCCTCACATGTTTGTTGAGAAAAAAAAGACAAGTTTGAATGACTTGATGATTGTCACCAAAGTTTTGAAATGTTGAAAGCAGTTTTAACAGAAGCTTCGATCTTAGCCCAACCAAAATCTAGCGTGGAGTATATTGTTTATACTGATGTGTAACATCTTGTTTTTAGTAGTGTCAAAAATAATGGTTCTGGAACCACAAATCTAATTTTTGAGTCTGTGAATTTTTATTATTTTATTTTATTTATGTGGGTCAAATATAGATCTAATGAATTTTGATTTGGTTAAATTTTGTTAATTAAGCAAAAGTCAAAGTATAAGTGCTTATCTTGAAAGTCAAGTGATTTCAAAAAATGAGGTATCGGGACCTCGTTTCTATAAACCAAGCTCGTAAATATTTTTATTAAATATTTACATAGTAATGATATATGTGTATTAAATTTTGGTCCAGAAATTTTGATGATTTGATAATTAATTAAGGGAAAAAGTCTAAATCGTAAAAACTATAAAAGTTAATCGTAATTGACTTTTATTAGTTAAAAGATTTAATTAATAAATTTTTAAGGCTTTATGTTGCAAATTACCCCATTTTTGTTTAGTGGACCGTTAGTATATGATTTAATGGTATTTTGTAATTGACATTTTAATTAAATTAAGTTTAAATAGTAATAATAAAATGTTCAAAATTAAAAATAAGGGGAAAACCATCATCATTTTACTTCTTCACCAAACTTCAAACAAAAACACCATGGTTGAATGCTCCAAGGTTCAGCCAAGCTTGTATTTATGCTTGTAAGTCCTTCTGAAGTCCGTTTTTCATAATTTTTATGTTTTTGAAATCATTACAACTAGGTCCAGTTAACTTGTATCTCCGCTTTTGAAACTATTAAAGATTTTGGATTTTTCCATTAATGAATTTAAGTTGCTCTTGCTGTTTGATGAAATATTTATAATCTTGGTTGTTGTTTAGGACCATTTTGTTAAGAAATTTTAGTTAATTTTTAGTTAAAGGACTAATTTGATAAAATATTAAAATTAACATGAAATTCTTATGAAAATGTAATAATTATGGGCTGTACAGGGATTATGGAAAATCTGGTTAGCATGATTTGAGTTTAATTATGTTAAATTTGAAGTTTCGGGTTTATAGACTAAATTGAATAAAAGGTGAAAGTTTAGGGTTAAAGTACAAAATTTTGATAAAGGATAAATTACATGAATTAAAATATTTTAAAGTATTTGAATTAGTTAATTGAATGAAATTATCATATTTACATCAAGAATTGGATCATACGAAGAATAATCAAGAAAAAGAGAAATCGTGGATTAGTCCCTATAGGTCATCCATTAGCATATTCTAGGTGAGTTCATCGCGTTATAGAATAAAGTTATATGTTTATAAATTATTTTGTTTTCTATTTGTTTAAATTGAGTTGTGATTGAGTATTTATTAATGAAATTTAATTATGAATTGTTTATAATTGAGTGTAAAGTAAAAGTGTACTATTCGGAAGTTGAGAAATGGTTGTGAAATATGAATGATATTGTTTTAGAATGGATTAAATAAATATATGGTATGTGTACATATATTGTGGAAGTGCCTATGATTTTATTATTGTGATGGATTCAATTTAAATGCCCATTTGAACATAGTAAATGATTAGGATACGACTAGCATGCCAATAGGGTTCAAATTTGCGCTTGTACAGTGGTGCCTCTATTTGCAGTTTGGTGCCTCTGTCTTCACTTTGGCGCCTCTGCTTGCACTTTGGTGCCTTCGATTGCACATTCATGCCTCTATTTGCACCCTGGTGCATGTGTTATGCATCCTCAATGCTTTTGGTGTGGTGTAGTTTCCCAAGTACCTAATTCAAGTTACTAAGTTCATCGGGCTATGTATTAATTTATTTAAAGTTTATTTACTTGCTCAATTCTATTGTATAATTATATTTCTACGAAATAATAAATGTTACATTGAGATGTTCGTTTATAGATGTTGTTGGTTATATTGAGAAATTCTGGTTGATGGAATTGGTTAAGCCTTTTTGGAAAGTTTCATTTATGTTTATATATATATAAGTATGAATTGTTCATTTGGAACTACTAGATTATATGATTTATTCAATTGAATGGTTCGATAATAACGTTAAGTGACAATTGTAATACTCTTTTAATATCAATTTATAGGTTAAGGTAAGATGATATTGAATTCATGAATCATATGGAAAGGGTATAGTTATGAGAACTCTTTTAATATCAATTTATAAGTTAAGGTAAGATGAAATTGAATTCATGAATAATATGGAAATGTTATGTGATGAAATTAAATATTTGATGACTATGTGTTAAAAAGTTGTTTGAACAATATTGAAACGATGGGAAAGTTTATAGTTATATGTATGAAACGCACACTTTGTAAATGCGATATTAGTGTCAACGTCATGTGTTTAAAAGAAATGGAATATGAATGTGAATTGACATGGTCAATTGGTTTATACGTTTTATATGTTGAATCTTTCCTATTGAATGACATAGAATTTTGTCATATTAAATGATTAAGAGATTATACGATTGATATGAGAAATGCTCACCTAATTGTTTTAAATGTTTTGTCAAGAATTCGTATTAAATTTAGTTATATTGGTTTACTGAATTGTAAACTAAGGTTGGAGTTTTGTTTAAATACATATAAAGTTACTAAGCTTTATAAGCTTACTCTGTCTCCTTTCTTGCTTTTTGTAGCTATCGTTTTGCGAAACTGGTTAGGCAGATCAACTTTAGAGGCCACACTATCCAACCCTTTTTTGATAGCTATTGTTTTTAATTATTTTGGTTTGTGGCATGTATATAGGATCTGAAATGGTCAAAGTTATATTATTGTTGAAATTTTAATTAAATATACGTGGTAATGATGTTAAATGATATGTTTCATGTTATTACTTTTGGTATGGAAATGTTTTGTGCCATTGAAGGATGAATTATATTTTGGTCTTGAATTTATAATTTTGAATGGTTATGGAATAGGTCATTTTTAGTTTGTGATTTGTAGCATGAATGTATAGAAATAAATAGGAATAAATGGTAGTTTGGCATGATTATTATGTATGAAATTATAAATGTGACTGCGACTTAATTGTTAAAATTGATAGATAGATTTTTTATTTGAATTGTGGTGTCAATGAGGAAAAATTGGTTAGGTACTTAGGTTGGATGTTTTTGGCATGTTTCGAGCTTGTTTAAGTGTACTTTTTAGTAGGTTTAATTTTTGGAAAATGAGTTGCTGGTAGTCAAAGTAAGTACAATTTGGTAAACTTGCAATTGAATGCATTATTAGGGGCACACATCCTGAGACACAGCAGTGTGCTGCACACGATCTCTTCACACCGCCGTGTGTCTCAAGTCAGTATGTAACACGGTCTGGTACACGGCCTATGACACGACCATGTGGCCCTATTTCAAATACCCACATGGATGGACACACGGGCTGGGACACGTCTGTGTGTCCTAACTTCGAATGTTCACATGGTCTGGGTTATGTAATGGCCTGGCCACACGGCCATGTGACCACTGTTTTCCAAAATTTTCAAGTTTTTTTAGAATTTTCAATTTATTTCGATTTGATCACAAATTGTTTGCAAACTATTTTTAGGGCCATGTAGGCTTGATTTAAAGCCCATAAATGTATTTTTACCATGATTAGATTCAATTGTTATATGTTAGCAGTTATTTTGTATAATTGTTTTTGTGGTGAAGTTAAATGTCCTGTTTTGCTCAGTAATACTTCGTAACCCTAATTTGACAACGGAGATAGGTTAGGGTGTTACATAATGCATCATTGAATGGACTTGGATGTTATCAGAGCATGGTTTAGTCGGTTGTCAGACTAACCTAGCACATGTAAGAGTCTAGCTATACATGGCACAAGTTTGTGATAGTGTGATGTCTCCCAGTGCAAATGAGAACTATCTTGTGTGGGCAAGGTACTCTCCAACCGAGCTACACCCAATCACGTAGATAATGATGCTAAAGTATTCAGTAAAGTGCAGTTATGAAGAGTTGAAACTCGAAAAGGTACGAACAAGAATTCGTGAAATGTATATGTATATATTTGTGATATGAGGAACATGGAATAGAATGTGTACATGGTATGATGAGCTTATCTATGATTGATTGATAATCCCATGGTGTACATGATTGATTTGTTCAAGTAAATAAACGTGTTTAGATAACTTACTAAAAATACAGGTAGAAAGAATGTTCATGTATACTTATTTGAATGAATATGGTTGGCAAATTCGCATAGTATGAGTATTAGTGTTAAATTTCTTGGATTGATTTACATGTTTGTAATGATATGCATACGATGATGTGTGAAATGAAAGTACAGATTGGAATATACTATCCACGTTTGTTGGCTCTCGTATGGTGTTATGTACATGACTGGTTTGATTAAATGAATGGGATAAGTAAAGTTACTCAGAATTCATAGAGTGCATATATGACTATACTTGTCTACATGAGATAACTGGAAAGTTAGTGTAAAACGAATACGAATGTCAGTCTGTCTGAAATGAATGATATGATTTTGATGATGTTGCTATGATGATGAAAGTTGTGATAAGCTCTTTCATGCTTGTTAGTATTCATACGATGTTACGTGCCTAACTCATTGGGCCTAGTGATTATGAAAAGAAAACTTTACTCGAAATGACAGAATGTGTGTATAAGTATTTCTATTTAATTATGTGTAATCAGTATGTACATGTGATTGACCTTTATGTTTAAATCTCTGAATTAAAGATGTCATAAATGTTATGATAGCATGAAAACTGAAATGAAAGATTAAATTGAGTAGAACGTCGGAAATGAGTACGATCGTGCAATGATGAATTGATAGATAAGACCATGGTTGGACCATGGCAATGCATATGATATGTGTGCCAGTGTAAGACATGTCTGGGACATGCATCGGCCACATTATGAGAGCCAGTGTAAGACCATGTCTGGGACATGGCATCAGCATTGAGACGAGTGCTAGTGTAAGACATGTCTAGGACATACATCAGCCTCGGGACGTAAGCCAGTATAAGACATGTCTAAGACATGCATCGGCTACAAGATATGTCAGTGTAAGACCATGTTTGGGACATGGCGTCGGCACGAATATGTGTGCTAGTGTAAGACATGTCTAAGACATGCATCAGCCACATCGTGAAAGCTAGTTTAAGACCATGTCTGAGACATGGCATCGGCTTGATATGTGTCAGTGTAAGACCTGTCTGGGACACAGCATTGACATAGATGGACCAGAGCTAATACAAGACCATAGTTGGCCTATGGCCTCAAGTGAATGATGTACTCAAGACCGTAAGACGTTCTCTAATTTCATAAAGGTTGGTAAGTAAAATAAGGCTAAGTGATGAAACTTGATTAAACATTAATGATGATTCGCGTAAAAGAAATGAAAATTTGTATTGTGATAAGTTCATTGATGTTTGGCTAGTATTCTTATGAAATAAAGTTGCATATGTTACTAAGATATGTGAAAGTGTGTTCATAACAAGTTGGAAATTTGAAATGTTTGAATCGATGTGCATGATATTATATTGTTGTTAAATGTGTATGTGTGTGAGAATCGAAAATTTAGAGGCTTTACAATCTTCACCCCCTTATCAGAATAGAGTTATATGAAGAAATTCGCTAGAGATTTATAGTATAAGCTTGCAAAAGTGGAACTAAAGAGTGCAATAATGGAATGTTATGGGGTTAGCGAGGATAGAATTAATCAGAGGAAGGATGTCGGACTTGCAAGGATGTCTGACCAGGACAGATTCAATTAAGTAAAAGTTATGGCTATCTCTCTCTTCTAAATATTTTGTATTTTCCTTTATTCTTAGGATTATGTATGGTTGTTCATTCTTAGTGAAAATTTTTATCGTATGAAGATGCAAGCAACTATGATATTAGACGAAAGCTCTGTTGATCCGATTAGTTATGATCGACATTTCTTATCTCCTTAGAATTCTATTCTGATATGTCGGAATGAAGTTGATGGTAAAGATTTATATGAGACCATTCTGATATTTCTATTGATTATGGTTTGATATATATAGGGGAAATATATTCTTTCTGTTATGATGGAAATACAGAGCGTATAGACGGTAGTTTCCTTCTGGTTTTCTCTGAAGGATTTTCCTGATTTTCCTCATTATTTTCTTCGAGGTTATATTCTCAGATTTTTGGTATGGTATTATATCTGGAATTCTTTATCTTGGTTTTTCCTATCGTCCTTATTTTGAGAATTATCAAACCTGGCTTATCCTTAAGAGTATCCTTTGACTTGCGATAATAGTATCTATTATGATTATGCTTGTGGCTCGACTATGGAAGTGTGGGGATTCTAGTATTTCTATTTCTCTAATCTTCATGTAGAGAATTATTATCAGCAAAGGTAAATTAAGTTATGTGCATTTAAGTTTATTCTCTGGTCCGGGAATAATGTTGCGCATTTACGAGTAAGTAAACATGCAGTCGAAAATGGAAAAAATTGTATTCTTATAAGTATGATGTGGAAACATATTAGTTAGACTATTCTCATTCGAGAGATGTGGTTATAAGTAAAGTTGTTCTGATTGATGAAGAGAGCACATTCATGAAGTTTGAATCGTTTGATACATGTTAGTAAAGTTTCTAAATAGTTGAAGACCTGATTTCTAGTTTTTGTTACTATTATTTTAGAGTAAGATTTGAGTACCGAGAAAATCTGGGTTATGCAGTGAATTGTGTAGAGAGCTCACAGTAGCATCTTGTCTGTTCTCCCAAAAGATGTTGAATTGTCTTCAGGGTTAAGTCGAATATGTATTCGAGATTATTATTGTCAGTGATGACATTGAAAAGAAAATGAGAAAGGACTGATTGAATTTCGTATCGGGATATCTATCACCTCCAAGAAGAATGAGAGATACCAATTGGTTTGTGTTAGGTTGATGATGAAGTTCACATGATTATTTTAGTGTGTACAGATATATTATTCGACAGATGTGACTGAGTTATATGTCTCTGAGTTCATAGTTCCAAAAATGTCAGCCTCTAGTATTTTGAATTAGTTCCGAGGTTTATACCGCAATTATGGAAAGGAATAGAATCCTAAGTATGAGACTGAGATGAATTATAAATTATGAGAAAAAGGTGAAAGTGATTCATGAAAGTTGAAATCAACTTCTTCTGGTAAGATTTTCATGAAATTTCATGAAGAAATTCTATGTATAGGATGTCCAATTGGAAATTAGGGACTAAATTGAATAAATTGTAAAACTTGGATTCTAGAAGCAATTTGTATGAAATTGCTTTAGATTATGAATTAGAAGGTCTTGGAGATCAATTTACCCAAGTTCTAAATTTTTGGACAAAAATGGGCTTGCATGGATAAAATTTTAAAGAAAGGGTATAAGGGCATTTTGGTTATTTGTCATCTTAATGAATTAAAATGGGAAAAATCAAGCCAAAATCAGCCATTTCTTTCTCTATGGCTGCTGAAAATTGAAGAGACACCATAGCTAGGGTTTTCAACATTTACAAGCTCAATAGTAAGTGCTCACAAGCCCCGTTTTTCATGTTCTTTGTATTTTTAAAATCCCAGTAATTTGCTCTCTCCATTTCTACCCATATTTCATGCTAGGGTTCATGTTTAAAAATTTACCCATGCATGAGTTGCTTGTATTTTGATGGATTGTGGAGGAACATGAAAGATAAATGTGTGATAAACATCTTTTCCAAGCTAGTTTTCATGAGAAACCCTTATAGGGACTAAATTGCAAAAGATGTAAATGTGTGGTAAGAATGCTGAAGAAAATGAAAAATGTGGGTTGCCATAAGAGAGAAAAATGTTCGGTTAGGCTTGGGTAAGATAGAAATTTCATGTGTTTCATTATACAAGCCTAAAGACTAAATCATAAAAATGTCAAAGGTTAGGGGCAAAATGGTCATTTGGATCGGGGGTAGTTATTAAACTCAAAATGTATAATGTGAGGTATTAATGAATTAATTTTTCTGTTATAGACCTCGAGGAACAAATTCTAGAGGTCGATCGTGGTAAACGCAAAGTTTCGGAATAACCGAAACTCAATCCCGAAAAGATTACCAGGTAAGTTCGGATAATTTGAAGTAAACCCTTAAAATGCATAATTGTATGCTTTATGAACACTTGGTGATTGAATTTATTATTGGTATGAAATATCATAGAAATGTATATTGATGATAACATGTGAAAGATATCTCGGTTGAGGTTGAAAAAAGGGAAATTGATGGATAACCCCTCATTGACATGTGAACTGAGATCCTTCATATGTTGCAGTAAGGATTTAGCTCGGACGGGTAATCCAAGATCTCAAGTATGAAAAGGAATCTAGCTCGGGCGACTATTCCTTGAATGATCAAGCCTCCTGAAGAATATATGTGCATTACAGATTTAGCCCAGACGGGTAATCTGATTAGGGTCTGAATTTAGCCTGGACTGTTAATTCAGATCCGAGCTCATTAAGGGTGTTGTCACTATAAGAGATTTAGCCTAGACTGGTAATCTCGACATCATCTTACGAGTTCATGATATGGGGTTTAGCCTGGACTGGTAATCCTGCCATATGATGTGAGGTTCGCGGGAGTGCATATATGGAACGATCATTCCTATGAATTGACGGATAATTTTAATCCATCGAGTTTTCTTGGAAACTCAATGAGAATATTATGGGATATACATACATGATGAAATATGAATGATGAGCTCATCCAGTTAAATTACATGACACATGATTATGTGACTAACTCATTAATTGAGTGCATGTGATAGGAAATCATTTCATATTGGATGAATTCATGACTTAAGTATGGATGTATGCTAATTACTTAGTAAGTTTACTTTCTGATTATTCGAGCTTATTAAGCATGAAAATGCTTATTCCCTCTCTTTTCCCCTGTTTTTTAGAGTTCGAGGACTCATAAGGATTGGAAGACGATTGGAGAGTCAACACACTATCAACTGGTCAAGCTTTAGTATAAAGACACTACTATTTTGTTAATGGCATGTATAGGGTCTTGAGTATTTTGTTAATTGCCAAATGAAAGCATGTAAAGATGTACCCATCTTTTTGTATAAGGCCATGGAAAATGACACATTTGAAAGTAGGCTATGATCTGCCTTGATCTGCATGTTCATGCTCTATTATGATGGAATGCTACAATTGGTAATGAGTTCAAAAACGAGCCAAGTTCTGGAATGTAATACTATAACATAAGAACCCATGAATACTAAATGGGAAATAACCTTTTCGTGTGAAACCAATGATATGAGGTTTCCACACTGGGAGTCTTATTAAGATTATTTATAAGTGTAAGTGTAAAATCATGTTTTCTCTCGAACTTGCAAATTTCTATGCATAAGAGGTAGGGAAGGGTGACCTAGGCTTGAAAAATAGCCCAACAGAGTCCACATGGACAAACACACGGGCGTGTGTCTAGGTCGTGTGTGACACACAGTTTCCTCCCACGGGCGTGTGCTGTGACCGTGTGTCCTCTACACCTAAAACTTTAAATCAAATTAATACACGGGTAGGTCACACGGGCGTGTGTCTAAGCCATGTTGATTTAACAGAATGCTCAAGTTTTGGACACGGGGTGAAGGCACGGGCGTGCCCTACGATATACGAGCGTGTGAGCCTACACGACCCACATATACGGGCGTGTGTCCTCCCAAAGCTAGAAATTTATTAAGTAGCCCAAAGTTTCCCGAATGTTTTCAATCTTGTCCCGAACCGCTTTAAAGTAAGTTTTAGACCTCGATGACCTGTTTGAAGGATGAAAGTATATGTTTTAAAAGTTTTAAATTTTGGGAGAAATTTAGTGACCCGGTTTTGGTATGTTTATGAATGTTTAAGTCTGGAAATGCCTCGAGCTCTGTTCCGGTGTCGGATACGGGTGAGGGGTGTTACAATAATAATGCAAAGTTATGTTTGAATTACATTCCTTGTTAATATTGCATATATTATATGATTTAACATATTGGAAAGGTTGATGGAATGTTATTTAATGTGTGGACTTATGACATGGAGAATATTATATGAAATGTAAGAAAATAACGATACATGAAATGTGGTATACAAAATATGTGAAATTAAATGCTTTATTATTACCATTTGATGTGTTTGATGATACATGCCTTAAATGTCAATTATTTCCATGAAAGTATGAATATGTTATGAACATGGTGAGATGCCATTACGAGTAAGTATGACAGAGATACAAAGTATGAGAAAGGAAAATCTCGTTTGAACCTTAGGAATAGTCTAGGGTACAAGTGACATATCACTAGGAAATTATAAATCCGAACTCGTTGAGTGGTCCGAGTTCATTATGGATGTGAGCATCCGAGCTCGTTGAGTGGTCCGAGTTCATGATGGATGCAATGCATGTAACATCCTAGCTCGTTGAGTGGTCCGAGTTCGTTATGGATGTGTTACATTATATGAAAATGTGTTACATGGTATATGGAAAATTGAATTGGATGATACATGTATATGAAACTTAATCAATTATTGTGCTCTTCTATGATCATTGGTTTATATATGTATTTACATGGCTAACATGGTTGGTGTATATGTGTTTAGGCATTTGGCCAAATTTTGTTAGGATATGCTATGTTTACTTACCTATTTTATGACTAAATGGTAAGTTATATTCAATGTTATACGAACTTACTAAGCTTAAATGCTTACTCTGTGTTATTTTCTTCGTCTATAGTGCGTCGAAAGCTCGTTCGAGTTGGAAGCGAGTCAGAGCTATATCACACTATCCATAGGTGCTTTTGGTACTTTTGGTTGGTTTGATTTTGGTTATAATGGTATGTATAGGTATTTTGGCTAATGTTGGCCTATATATTTGATTGTTGAAATGGCCATTTGGTTTGGCTTGAGTTATGGTATTATGGTGTTCAAATGAATTTAGTCTTGGCATGTAAATAAGGATATTAATATGGTTAATGTTTGGCTTTTTTTGTTTGAATGTTAGAAGATGGAATGAAAGCCTAAATATGCATATGGTATATGTGCCTTGTAATATGTTGAATATGTGGTAAATTGGTATCTTATTATGTATGATCTATATGATTAATTGATGCTAGTTATTGAATGGCATTTTGGTACCAAGTGGTTTGTGTTTTGGTAAATAAATCTTATGCTATGTATTGATGTAAATCTAGTTGGAAATTAATTGATCATTTTGACCAAGTTGAGTACATGGTTATACATATTACATGTTTTCATTTGAGGTGCCTATGGGCATATTGGTTTTATGTTATTATACCTTGTGTTCATAGATTGGTTTTGTATGATTTTGGTGCCTTGTTATGGCTTGTATATATGTGCAATTTTGGGTGTAGGTACATGTCAAAATGGGTGAGAAAAATGACTTGTAAAATGGCCTATTTTCGTCCACACGGGCAGAGACACAGGTGTGTGTCTCAACCGTGTCTGACACACGGCTAGGTGACACGGTCTTGTGTTCCCTGTAGCTTTCAAAGGGTTGTAAGTCAGGCTGTTACACGGCCTGGCACATTGGGTTACTTCGAAGAATACACAGCCTGGAACACGGGCATGTGGCTTGGCCATGTGACCCATGTCAGTGAGTTACACGAGCTGAGACACGGTCGTGTGTCCCTACTTCGAATGGCAACACGGCCTGAGACACGGGTGTGTCTCTTGGCCGTGTCAGTCACACAGCCTGGCCACACTATCGTGTGACCCCTGTAGCTTTGAAATTTTTCACTATTTTTTGAAAAATTCTTTGAGTTTTCATTATAGTCCCAACTTGTTTTTAATGTCTTTTTAGGGCCTCGAGGGCTCTTATAAGAGACAATATGCATGTTTTAGATTGGTTTTAATATGATTACTTTTCTAATTTGAATTGTTTAGAAATTTGTGTTTGATTGAAGTGAAATTTTTAGTAATGCTTCGTAACCCTATTCTAGCAACAGATACAGGTTATAAGTGTTACAAAACATCATAGTATATATTTAGGTTTTCATATTTAAAGTAGTAATTTATGCTTTCTAGTAGTTTTTATTCCATTTTATATATCTAAATAAGGTTGCATGGTCTTGTAGATCAAGTCGGAAGCTAAAGATACATATCCAGGCTGAAACTGATGACTATGTCATGACACCAAGACACTGATGTCTCAACATCGAAGACAAGCCAAAAAAAAGTTTTAGAGTGAAATTGCCCTTGATGTCGCGACACCAGATCCTATGTTGCAACATTGCAGGCCTATGTTGCAACACTGCCCATGCGCAACCCAAAAAGTCCCTACACAAGATAATTGGGTTTAAGAGGGAAATTAGGAGTATTTTTCCAAGTCAAACTCTAAAGACTTCAAGGACAATTTAGGCACTTTATTATTTCGAGTTTAGCCTAGATAAAGGCCATTGTAATCAATTTAAACATACAATTTTATGGAGACAAAAAATATGATTAGGGTTTTTATTTCATTCTTAGTTTTTACTTAGGATATTTTATGTTCTTGTAATCGAAAGATCCTATTCCAAAGTGAAACTTTCGCGAGTGGAGAATGTTCCAAAGCCACGCTTTCATCAATAAATTCATGAGCATCTCTTTTCCTTTATTCTATTTTTTATATCTCTTTCTTTAACATTTTTAATTGAATGTTTGTGTAAAGCTTAGAATCAATTTCTGCTTTATACATATCTTGTGTGTTTCAACTATTCTAATCTTATTCATTGATTGAAGGATAGAGTTTCTTAGTGGATCAGCTGTTTGTGAGAGGAAGAACTTAAACCTTAGGCTTGACAACCCTAGGAAGTCATTTAAGTGGGAATTAACCCAAAATTGGTAGATCCGTGAACACTTTAGCCCCAAATCGGTTTGAAATATCAGGTCGAGAGATAAGTAGTTCTTGCTGACTTATTAGATTAGTTGAACATCGAGAGGCGCAATGACTACCTGGTTGAATAGAGCCCTACATCAATAATTAATTAGGTAAAACAATTGGATCTAGGCTAACGGAACTGTGTAGTCAAAACAAAGGATAGGAAAAATCAATACATGAACTTAGGAGAAAATTTAGGTTTAATTCAATTTATTTAGTTTATTAATATTATCATCAGCTTGCTTCCATATTAACATTACTAATTCATGACTCAAGTAGATTAGTAATTATTTCCAGTAATGGCTTAATAGCAATTTTCCCCAAACTGCAATCCCTTAGGTACAATCCTCGGAGTACTTATCTACTTTGTTGTAACTATATTACAACCTAACTCGTATACTTGCGAACACTGCCTCAAATCCATATCTTTAGTTGCAGTATTCAAACTCTAGATATTAGTACATCTAGATGTGGTCAAGTTGTTGGCATCATTGCCTGGTATTGCGACGGTGATAATTCTTATTTAACCAATTACTTATAAATAATATTAGTTGAAAGATGAACGAGTTAGATAGTGTACTAATTTTTATATTCATTAATTGTGTTATTTTTATTCTCACTTTTTTTTACCTTGTTAACCAAAATATTTGATTATGGAAATTTTTTATTACATGTGGTTTAATGATGAAAGGACTACTTGGGACAACAAATGGAACTACATAACAGCTTGATCAAATAGAGCCAAGATGAACCAATGGAGTGATGATAATGGGTGTAAGGACAATGAGTGCTCATATGAAACTATTTATGAGTCGTACGACAAAGACGATGATATACCCAAGCACTTAGATGAGCCTCCTTATGATTTGCATAAGATGCCTTCATGCGAAACTACTGACCTGTCTAACTCCGAAAGATTATCAAACATGTCAGACATGATGAAACAGATATGGAAAATGTTGTAAGAAATATCTGAGGCGCTATCTCTAAGGGAAAAGGTTATGCATAATGTTACCAACCATGATCCGAAGGACCCTTGTATTATTGCTAACCACCCTGAATTAGACAATAGCAGTTAAGAAAAGCTTGGAACCAGATATTATGGGGATGAATTGAATATGACCACAGTGGTCCCCGATCTAATTGACTTAGAATCAGACATAACAGTAGATGTAGTTGCTGACGTAAAAGTAGAAGTAACCACTAACATAAAGCTTAATGCAATTCTAAATGAAAGTGTAGAAGAGCCAATACATTTTCTGGCCATAGTAGAGAAGGTACCAGCTGAAGAGATTAGTGAGTTTGACTCATTCTCATCTGACAAGGGCAACAAAGCTTGAGTGACCAAAACTTCACGAGACATGGAAGGGAGGAATCTCAAGGCAATAATACCTTAGAAAATGATTTAAGGTTGGCTCAGATTTGGTACAAATGGCTTGAAATATGGGTGTCGCGTTAGCCGAAAATAAGGTACCATCATTGGAATCGATTTGTAACACTCTATACCTGGAACCCACGCCGGGGAGGAGTACAAGGCATTACTAACTTGATCTCATGCATACAACCAATATTAAGTCACCGAGACTCGAATCAAACTTCTAGACTTGGTTTACTTGAGGACAAGCAAAAAGTTAAGTGTGGGGGAGTTTAGGTGTGAGGTTCTTATTTACATCCATTTTCACTAACTTTAGCTTGTATAAAGAAAGAAATTAAGTCATTTTCATATTAATTTTTTTTTCTTTTCTCTCTTTTTTTTTCCAATATATGTGTTTTGTTGCTTGAGGACAAACAACAAGTTAAGTGTGGGGAAGTGATCTATCATGAATTACACTATTATTTACATCCTTTTTACATATAACTTTAGCTTGTTTAATAGTTAAATCAAAGCATCTTAGTATATATTTATGTTTTCATACTTAAAGTAGTAATTTATGCTTTCTTGTAGTTTTAATTACATTTTATATATCTAAATAAGGTTACATGGTTTTGTAGGTCAAGTCGGGAGCTAAAAATGCATATTCAAGTTGAAACTGATGCCTATCTTGCGACACCAAGACACTAATGCCTCAACATCGATGACAAGCCAAAAAAAGTTCTGGAGCGAAACTGCCCTCGATGTCATGACATAGTAAGGCTAAGTCACGACACCAAATCCGATGTTGCAACACTATAGGCCAATGTTGCAACACCGCCCCTGCGTAACCCAAAAAGTCTCTGCACAAGATAATTAGGTTTTAGAGGGAAATTAGGAGTATTTGTCCTAGTCAAACTCTAAGGACTTCAAGGACAATTTAGGCACTTTATTATTTGAGTTTAGACTATATAAAAGCCATTATAATCAATTTTAACACACAATTTTACGGAGACAAAAAATATACTTAGGGTTTTTATTTCATTCTTAGTTTTTACTTAGGATATTTTATGTTCTTGTAATCGAAAATCCTATTCCAAAGTGAGACTCTCGCGAGTGGAGATTGTTTCGAAGCCACACTTTCATCAATAAATTCATGAGCATCTTTTTTTCCTTTATTCTATTCTTTATATCTCTTTCTTTAACATTGTTTAATTAAATGTTTGTTTAAATATTAGAACAGTTTATGCTTTATACATATCTCACATGTTTCAACTATTCTAATCTTATTAATTGATTAAAGGATATAGTTTCTTAGCGGATCAACTATTTGGGAGAGGAAGAACTTAAACCCTAGGCTTGACAACCCTAGGAATTCATTTAGGTGGAAATTAACCTAAATTTGGTATATCTGTGAACACCTTAGCCCCGAACCGGTCTAAACTGTGAGATCGAGAAATAAGTAGTTCTTGCCGACTTATTATATTAGTTGAACGTCAAGAGGCGCAATGACTAGCTGGTTGAATACAACCCTACATCAACAATTAATTAGGTAGATCAATTAGACCTAGGCTAATGGAACTTTCTTTGTCAAAATAAGGGATAAGAGAAATCGATACATGAACTTAGGGGTAGGTTTAGGCTTAATTCAATTTATTTAGTTTATTAATATTATCATCATCTTGCTTCCATATTAGCACTACTAATTCGTGACTCAAGCATATTAGTAATTATTTTCAGTAAATGGCTTGATAGCAAATTTTCCCAAACTGCAATCCCTTGGGTACGATCCTCAGAGTACTTACCTACTTCATTGTAACTATATTACAACCTAACCCGTATACTTGTGGACACCACCTCAAATCCACATCTTTAGTTGTAGTAATTCATACTCTAGATGTTAGTACATCTAAAGGCGATTAAGATCCGACATGTGTTGCGGATTCTCGATAGCTTTTGTTAGCAGCATCGCATTATACTTTATTGATGGTTGAGGACTTACACGTGTTATAGATAATTGACAGCTTGAGTGAGCAGCGTCAAATAGCTTGTTTAAATAAATCAACTCTATAGCTCATGAAACTAAAGTAATTTTGTGTATATAAAGTTATATTACTATAGTTCTCTAGATGAAATTGTTAAATAAGTATAAACTAAATGATTGGAAGGATTGAATATAAAATTTCATTACTACGTTGCAAAATGAACCTAACTCATAAGTGGATTCCATTGATATGTTACACACTGAAAAAGGTTGATCTTGTTATGTGAAATAGTTTGGTTATACATGTATATGTATTTATATGTTATGAATTTGTTATGTGAAATACTAACTTATTGGTTGTTTTGTGGAGTTGTATATGAAATAGTAAGGATGCCAATAATATGTCATTTTGTGTTTTTGTGTTCAAATACTTAAATTGTTATAATAATAAAGTATGTGAAAGTTCAATTTTCATATGAACTTACAAAGCTCAATTGAAGTTTACTCTGTTTCATTTTCCTATTTCTTGTAGTTATAATTTTGTGAAACTCAGCGATCAGATTAGCTTGAAGATCAAACTATCCAGCCTCTATTTGGTAGACTTTTAATCATTTATTCTGGTTATGTGGCATGTAATAGGGGTTAAATTACATATAAATGCTTTATAAAAGCAAAGTGTAATTTGTGATGTATATAGTATGTGTGTGTGATAAACTTTTGATATACTTGGTCATTGTTTGAAATGGTAAATTTGAATATGGTTGTTAAGCATAGGAAAAATGAGAGATTCATATGAATGGTTGGCATGATTTAGTTATGTTATGAATTGATTGAATATGTGAGACTAGTTGGAGCATATGGTTTAATGGTTTGGTATTTGATTTGGATGTTATAGATATGTTATGTGCACTGGTCATTTTGGTGTCTATTATATAGACAAATATATATTGGTACATGGTTAAGGATAAAGAATAGAAGCTTTGGCAGTTTTGATGATTTATATGGCATTTCCTTAGTTATTTTCAAACTTGGTATGAATTAGGAAGCGCATCAGCATTGCTTATTGGTTGTGATAGTGCCTTATGGCATATTGGTTAGAACTAGAAAATTGACATGTTTTGATATGCTTTTGGTGTATTTTGTACAGGTCTATTGAATGGTTAATGGCATGCTTGTGGTTTAAGTAACTAGTTGATGCATGTGACTTGCATTATAAGTTACATTTTGGCACACATGGGCAAGTGACACGGTCATGTGCTCTATTTGATTAGGGTGATTTTGGGTAAACACAATCTCAGTCATAGCCAGGCTGTGTGAATGTTTGCAAGATTTTACAATTAGGTCCACACGACCACAATTTGTTACATGGCCTGGCGACACGGCTTAAATGAACTTAACCAACTCATATAAAAGTGTTAAAATGGTAATAATGTGGCTTAGATGAACTTAATACTATGATTCATTTAAAGGGCTTAACAATAATAAAGACTTGAGATAAGCTTCATTGTCCTTGTTACTTACCAAGCTTTATAGTTCACGTGTTAGTTGTTTAAATCACATAGGTATGAACTTGTCAAGAAGTCGCTATGATAGCTAGAGAGCATCACCTCACTCGATGATCCATTAAGGGTTTTTTTTTTCAAATGTTAAAGTGTAATTTGTAATAGGTTAGTGATATGTATACTAAGTCTCATATTGAATATAAAGATTGTAATATGAATGATGTGTTTTAAAATCTTTTATAGTTTGTTTAGCAAAAATTCATGTCATTCCAATTTGAATATGTTTATGCCATGTTATTATGCCTAAATGGACTTAAATGTTGATTTACAATGATTTGATTCATATTGAAATAATATGGTAATGTTTAGGCATATTTTAGAGTTGTTTTAGTCCATTTTTTGCTTCAAGGGTCATGGTCTCAAAACTTGGGCTTAGAGGTATCAACACAAGGTATAATATCTCCATGTGTAGCTTGGAGCACTTATATCGGTACATCTAGGCAATTCTACCACAACAAGTGCGGCATACTTTTAAATTTTCTCATAAATAAAATATAGAACAAACTATTAATCTTCAAGCTTTCATAACTTTCTCATAGTATAAATCACAAATACAAAGCTAAGAAAAGTAGAAAGCACCATTATTAACCTTTATAAAGCTTTCTCTCTCTAGTTTTCATTCTCTCCTACTAACTCCCATGAAAACCAAGGCTGAAAATTAGAGGAATTACGATAGAAATAAGAGTAGGAAGTGGTTTTCCAAGAGATTTTAGTAGAATCCCAAAATAGGTGGTAAGGTTTTTTAGTATTTTTGAAGAAAAAAATTGCAAGAAGAGATGAAAAGGGAGAGAGCTCCCACATAAGGATGACGGCTAGTTGGTTGGGGGAAGGATGAAGATGATTCTACACTCTTCTTCCCTTTAGAAATATTCAAATGGTCCAAAAAGCCCAACCGAACAAATTTTAAATCCATAATTTAATAAATTGTGGTCCACTCTTCCTATACATGATCCAAATAGCCTGAATCATCTCCAAATATCAAACATCTCAATAAAATAATACTTTAAAGATTTAATTCTCGAGAAATGATTAAAATATCCTTTTGTGTCAAAATTATCATTTTGCCCATTTTTGTTTCAAAGCTCAATTTATTCACATCAATAGGCAATCATCAATTCATAATATCATGATTCACTTATAACTAGACCTGCTCATGGGTCAGGCCACCCGGCCCAACCCGAAGGTCTGCCCAAAATGTGGGAGGGTTTGGGCAAAAATATAGGTTCGAAAAATGGGTTTGGACAAAAAAATAAGGCTCGTTTAAAAATGGGCTGGGCCTCGGGTAATACATTTTTGGCCCGGGCCAGATTCACTAAAAGACAAAAAAAAATTGCATTTCTTTTATTTTTGAATGTTATTTTCTTATTGTTTTCTCCCTTTTGTGCTACCATTTTACTATTATGTTGCTATTATTTTGTTATTATTGTTTCGATATTGTATAAAGTTTATTTTATTGTTAATTTTGTTATTATTTTAAAGGCATTTGTTAATTTTTTTATTATTTTAGAAGCATTTGCTTGTTAAGTTACATCTATCTTAGTATTATTTAAGCCTACATATTTTTTAAAATTTATTTTCAATTTGTTGGAAAATGTTTATTTTGATGTTTTTAGTATTTTTGATGTATTATATATATTTAAAAATTATATAAAAATAATATAAAAATTAATACGGGCAGGTCGGGCCCAGGTTTTAACATTTTTATCCGGGTTGGCATTGGGTAAAATTTTAAGTCCATTTTTCGAGCCCGGCCTAGCCTAGGCCTAAAAACGGGCCTGATTTTTTAGTTGAGTCTGGCTCGGCCTGGCTCATGAGCACCTCTACTTATAACTTTTGATATGGATTTATGGATGGTTAAAATTTACATCTTTGCCTTTTTCTCAAAAAAATTAAAAAATTTACAATTTAGTCTATGTACTTCTCATCTTTCCAATTTAGTCCAAATGTGCTTTTCATCTCACTAACATATAATATAATATGTTTCTATTTTTAAAAAATATTAACAATATTCAATTTTTCCCATTTTGGTCAAATAAGCAATTTAGTCTCTAATATTTTCAAAATTTGCAATTTGGTGCTTGTACCTTATTTTTCTTTCTGAAATTTCTTTCCATTAATTCTCATATCCAAAATCACATTATTCTTTGAATAATCCCTTTTATAACTTGTTCTCCAAATTTTCCTACAAATTCACTTATCCAACATTGGTGTAGCGCCACGTGCCAAATAAAAAATTTTGAGATGCTATACTTATTTTTTTAAGATGAGAAAAATTAAAATTGCAAAGAATTTCAAAATGCATCATTTTAAAAGTGTTAATGCTTATAGCTATTTGGTTCAGAAAAATATCTTTTGAAAATTATTGAACGGAAAAAATGGTTTCATATTTGTCAAATAATTTTGTAAATCTTATGACATTCAGTAACGTAGAGAGAACATACTTGGGTTTATATAGAAATAAGATCAAGAGGAAGAAAAAAAAAGAAGAAAAAGAAAGATGAATGATGAGGATTAGACCTGCTCATGAGTCGGGTTACCCGACCCAGTCCGAAGGCTCACCCAAAATGTGGGAGGGTTTGGGTAAAAATATAGGCCCAAAAAATGGGCTTGGACAAAAAAATAAGGCCCGTTTAAAAAACAGGCTGGGCCTCGAGTAAGGTATTTTTGGCCCTAGCCCGGCCCGGACCGACCCTACCCGAATTCACTAAATGACAAAAAAATTTACTTTTTTTAATGTTATTTTCTTATTGTTTTCTCCTTATTTTGCTACCATATTACTATTATGTTGCTACAATTTTGTTGTTATTATTTAGATATTGTATAAAACTTATTTTATTATTAAATTTATTATTATTTTAAAGACATTTGTTAATTTTGTTATTATTTTAGAAGTATTTGCTTGTTAAGTTGTATCTATCTTAGTGCTATTTAAGTTTACATATTTTTTAAATTTTATTTGCAATTTGTTGAGAAATATTTATATTGATTTTTTAGTATTTTTGATGTATTACATATATTTAAAAATAATATAAAAATTAATACGAACGGGCCGGGCCGGGCCAAAGGTTTTAGAATTTTTATTTGAGTCAGACTTTGACAAAATTTTAGGCCCGGTCCAATCCAAACCCAATGAATGAGCTTAAATTTTTAGTTGAGCCTGATCTGAACCCAATCCGATCCGGCCATGAACACCTTTAATAAGGATATTCAAATGGAAAATTATACAATTTATATTAGAATTGTGAAAAGTAATAAAATTAGGTTTAGATAGAGAAGAAATAAGTTGGTCAATCAGTGTTGAGTTTGTTCATTGGGAAGGGGAGCATAATAAATACATCTTTATATGAGATAATATTATCTTTACATGAGAGAAAAAAAAAATTCAAATTTTATTTTAAAACACTACAAGGGTAAACTTCAGATTTCAAGTGCCCAAAACCAAATTCTCTAGACATTCTTGATGAAATTTTCTGGACACAAATAATTTTCCTAAAGACTAATATATGATTGCAATTGTTAACCATTGACTAAACTAAGGCTTAATTACCTTGAACTATATTGGTTTTATTTCACTTATGTATTTAAAGTATTTTTTTTGAAATATGGCTTAATTGTCTATTTTATTTATAAAGTGTGTAACATCCAATAAAAATATGACACATGCCTTGTTTTTATTGGTTGACATAGTGTTTTAGCTTGAAAAAGATAAAATTGATAGTTTAGATACTACTTTTAACCCCTCAAAATTTTTTTTTTTACATAAGTAGGAAAAGTTGTATAGTTTGAGAAGTGATTTTGCATTGAAGCCTTAAACTAAAGAGCTTCTTTCTTATTTTATGCATTCCGAATAAAATGGTATTGTTTGGATTCAAAATATTTTAGGTACCCCATAATCTCACAATCCCATATCATGTTACTGTATTTAAATATAAAGTATAATCTCAATACAACTTATCCCTTAAATTAAATTATCTAAGCGTAATATGAAAATTTGGACAAATTTACCATTTATTTATTTTATATTGGTTGGAGTTGTTATGCAGCCTATACAACAGTGTTTTTGTCTACTATTACAAATTTTTTCCGTGTTTGTTGCAATTAAGGGTAGAGACTAATGGTTAAGTTTTTTTTTATTTAAAAAATACTTTTAAAAAATTTAATTTAAGAGTTAAATGTTTAGTATTGTTATAAAAGAATATTTTAGAGAAATAAAATTTTTATTTTACACAAGATATTGTGAAATAAAAATATATATTTAAAAAAATAAAGTTTAATTTCTTTAATATTATTATATTTTAGTAAAGTATAAAAAATATTTCATTATTAATATTTTGATATAAAAATATAAATTTTAAATATATTTAAATAATTAATATTAATTATTTATAAAATTTAATTTAAATATATTATCTATATTTCAAATATTAAAATATAAATAATGATAAATCCAATATAAATATTATATACAATACATCATATTATAAATAAAAATTAAAAATATCATTTAACTCTGTTGGTAATCAACATTTTTATTAAAATATGAGGAAAGTTTAGGGTGCCTTAACTGACGCAAAACCCATTTTTATTTACTTATTTTATAATAAATAATTTATATTTTAGGTGGTATCCCTTGTACCTGACGCGACACCACCTTTAACTACAATAAAATATTATTTTCATAATTAATTTAGAATTTACACTATTTTTAAAATTAATTATTTTTTAATATTATTGTATTAAATTTCCCTAAAATTGAAGTTTCAACTTAATGTTTGCACCTTAACATTGGGTCTTAAATTGACGCATAGACTAGTTTTATATATATATATAACAGAGAATAGCTACGTATGAAGGGAATTCCTTTCATGATTAATACACAAAATCCCATATTGGTCAGCCATAATTACCTGCATCTCTCATTGCTTTTTATTCAAGAAAACAAACCACCATAATGGCCTACAAGACTCTGCATCAAAGTCAATACTTATGGCCAAGCAAGAATCATAGAAGAGGCGATCGATACTGTAATCCTTTATCATTAATATATAAATATATGGTTATTGCAACTTGGCAAGTTGGACAAATCCATGATTTATAGTTTGAAGTTGGAAAAAGTTTATCGCTTTAATGTTACTGTATAATTATGATCTCAAAATATTAAAATGTTAATTATTTGAAGCTGTAACATTTAAATATTAAAAATATGTGCAATTCTATCCCAAAGAAGTACCTCAAAAAGGGAGGTTTAATGGGGATAGAGATGAGTGAGATTTGGGCGAGTAGAAGGTGACAGAATGGACATCCGCCCGGAAATACAGGGAGCCGTACTGCAACACACTCAGCTTTCATTTTTATATTTTAAAATTATACACAATTAAAACTCTAAAACAAAGTTAAAACCCCACTTAATAAAAGCTCTTTCTTTCACCCTTCCTGCCACACATCACTCTCACCAGTGGCAGCATTTGCAGCAGCAGTAGTTGCAGTCATGCAGCACTGCTACTGCTCACCTTGCAGTCAAGAACCACCCCACCACCAAATATATATGTATATACAAACACCTTTACTATATCTATTTATTATAGATACTGAAGTTTTTTTTTTTGTGTGTGAGTTTTTAATTGTAATTTCCTAATTAATTAAAGGTAATAAAGAGGCTTGATTTGATTTGTTAGACAAAATAGACTAAAACCCATCACCCCTCTCTTTAAAAAAAAAATTTGTGTTTTTTGAGGTCTTGACTTAATTTCTCTGTTCTTTTTGCAATGCCAAAAAACCATTTCTTTCTAAGCTCTGAAAATGCAGTCATGAAAAACCCTCTTCTTCATATCTCGCTACTTACCTTTTCCGGGAAAATCATTTCTTTCTAAGCTTTTATTTTTAAATACCAATGGGGGGATTAATCGATCTGAACTCTACGGAAGACGATGAAACGCCATTATCTGGTTCTTTGTCTCCATCTTCATCTTCAGCTTCCGTGTTAAGTGCCCCTGGTTCTGGTTCTTCTGTTTGTTTAGAACTTTGGCATGCGTGTGCGGGTCCACTTATATCTTTGCCAAAGAGAGGAAATGTAGTGGTGTACTTCCCTCAAGGCCACTTGGAACAAGTTTCCGATTTTTCCGGTGTAGCTGCAGCTTATGATCTCCCTCCCCACGTGTTTTGTCTGGTTGTTGATGTCAAGCTCCATGTAAGCTATCTATACATGTGTTTTATAAACTGTCACTCCATCTTGTGTGTTCTATATATTATCTTTGTCTAATGAATGCGTTGTCGAGGTTTGGGGTTGTGGGAAAATTTTCCTTTTTCTGAGTTTGTATTCTCGAGGACTATTTCGAAGGGGAGAGCTTTAAAGTCCGTATTTTTTTTTGTGCTTTTATGGGTTTGGTTCTTCCATATTTTTTTGGGGGGGGGAGGGAGGGTGATTGCGTCTGGATTTGATGTAGTATTCCAGAGAATTGACTTTGTGAAATTGGTTTTATCATGTGAAATCGAGTGTTTCGAGTATTTGGAATTGATTTTATTTTTTACTTGATTTGTTTTCCCCGACAATGATAGGGGACAAAGGACAGTGGTGCAGTTGTTATTCTTAGAATGTGGATTTGCAATGAAATGTTTGTTCTTGTTGGCAGGCTGAGGGTGCCACAGATGAGGTTTACGCCCAAGTTTCATTGGTTCCTGAAACGGAGGTGGGTTTTATTCTAGCTCCTTGTTTTGCTTGGTTAATGGTTGCTTATAAAAGTAGTATGAACAGAAAATTATATTCAGTTTGGTCCATAGGCAATACCGTTATTCTGAATGAGAAATATTGTCCAAAGATGAGTTGAACTTAATTCTTACATTTGGTGTCATTTTGTTGGTTTGATGTGCTTGTTGCTTCTCGTTTCATTTTCAAGGTGCCATTTTTCTCTTGTTAACTCAATTTTTTTTGTGTAAATTACTAAATTATGCCTTTTGTAGCAATCTGAGCAGAAGTTGGAGGGAGGGAAGACTGAGGCAGATGGTGAAGAGGAGGATACTGAAACCAATATCAAGTCAACCACGCCCCATATGTTCTGCAAGACACTAACCGCTTCCGATACCAGCACGCATGGTGGCTTCTCTGTTCCTCGTCTAGCTGCCGAGGACTGCTTTCCTCCCTTGGTAATTTTCTTGCACTTTCTCCTTGTATTGTCTTTAACTTTTCATTGCTTATTTCAATGTATATTTACAACAGTTCATTATGTTTTTGTAAAGCAATCTTCAGTGTATCTTTTTGAGTTTAACTAGATTGGTATTGTAGGACTATAATCAGCAAAGGCCCTCACAAGAGCTTGTTGCGAAAGACCTGCATGGTTCTGAATGGAGATTTCGACACATCTATAGGGGTATGCACTAGTTATCGGGTGCATTTTAACGCAAAGTTCCACATTATGGATTTCCATTCTCAGAACAAAGGCATGTAGGTCAGAGCCTTGATTAGCTGTTCATTTCTCTATTTGCTGTTAAATATAGTTTTGGTTTGAGTAGGTCAACCACGGAGACATTTGCTGACTTCCGGATGGAGTGCATTTGTAAATAAGAAGAAGCTTGTCTCTGGAGATGCGGTGCTTTTTCTGAGGTTACAAATATTCCCTATGTGAAGTTCTAATTAATATCCTACAGGAGTTCTTATATGGTGTCCATGGCAGGGGTGAAGGTGGAGAACTGAGGCTTGGAATCCGAAGAGCTGCTCAAATTAAAGATGGCTCTTCTTTTCCATCATCTTGCAGCCAGCAGTTGAATTGCAGCAATTTTGCAGATGTGGTTCATGCTATTTCTATGAAAAGTGTATTCAGCATTTACTACAATCCAAGGTATGCCACTGCCCTATTTAGATACTTTACAAGCTATATTCTGAGGACGCAATTTGAAACTTCCAAGTGAACTTTTAGATTCTTTTTCCTTTTTGTGCTATGCTCTGGCCTTGTGGAGGTAAAAGAATTTGAAATGAGAGAATGATACATATACTATGTTTAAATTTATTAAATTTATTGCTTATATTTTTAAAGTATGCAGCTTATGTGTACTTTGATATGCTCATAAAAACTTGGTCTAAACCTTGAAGTGGCTCATGGGGCTCGCATTTTCACTTGTTTTCTCAAGATTCTGTTCACTTAAAGCCTGAATCACACTGTATATTATTTGTATATCCTCTTAGTAACCCAAAATAATTTATGCATGATGCAGAAGTTTTGAGAAATCATCTTTAGTTTAGATATATAGTGTTCTATATACAAGTTGATATTATTTTTAGAAAATCTCCATAGGCTTAACTCTTGATTCTCATGTTAATTGCCATTTGTCCTATATCTCATTGGTGGTTAATTCTTTGTGAGGAATGCGTGCATAATGTACTCTTAAGCTTCTTGTTTTCTTTAATTTGTATGTTTTAGTTATTCTTGGGATCCTCCTCGACTGTCACTTTCTCGATGTGATCTTAAAGCTAAGATTTTCGATGATGTACTAGGGCCAGTTCATCGGACTTCATAATACCCGTGCATAAATTCTGGAAGTGTCTTGATCCCTCATTTTCTATTGGAATGAGGTTCAAAATGCAATTTGAAGCTGAAGATGCAGCAGAAAGAAGGTACAACCTTATTGAATCTCCAACTCTTGAGTTCAAATTATTTGATTTTCAGCCTAAAGAGGAGAGCAAAGACCTACTCTACCATGTGGTGAAGGCCTTAATTGATTTTTCTTGCAGACACTCAGGAGTAATAACTGGAATTAGTGATATAAATCCTGTTCAATGGCCTGGTTCAAAATGGAGATGCCTGATGGTATAGCAGCACTTGCTTATATATGATATAGTATCGTACAAGTTTCTAATTTGAGTGTCTTTTGGTCGTAAGCGTATACTATTGTCAGAATAATGTTCCTGTTGACACCTAACTGTCAGGTTATTAGTAGAAAAAAGGGTTTATCTGTTAACCCTTTGCCACAGTAATTATGCATAACTCTTAATCATTCCTGTTACTTTTTTAACCCTCGTCTCTATCCATCCTTGGAAGTTAAGTTGGTAAATCTTTTGTTGTATAATAGTTCCTGCCTTGCTGTTTCTAGGAAGTAATCGTTATAACTACTAAAACACTATGTACCTAGGGAAGTACATATGGAAGGTCCTTGTACTTCTGAAACTGAAATATGATGTTGAGTTTGTCAACTTGTGGATCTTAGCATGATTGTTTTGGATTGCTTAGACATGGTCTTGATGCTTTGTCATCCCTGTTAGAAAATATGTTGAAAGTCTCATTAGTTTATGATTTTTATCAGAAATTTACTAGAGTCAATCTAATATTTCTTTCTGGCTAGGGACAATTTAAAAGTTCTGGCTCATTTTTTGTAGGTAAGGTGGGATGATATTGATGCCAACAGGCATAGTAGGGTTTCTCCCTGGGAAATTGAGCCATCTGGTTCAGTTTCCGGTTCTAACAGCTTGATCTCTCCTGGTTCAAAAAGGAACCGAGTTGGATTTCCTTCAGGAAATTCTGAATTTATGGTTCCTGGTAGGTTTTTCTGCATAACTAATACTCTCTTTTGTGTCAAACGATAGTATTTGACATAGTCCGTTCTTTTAACAGATGGAATTAGAGCATCAGACTTTGGGGAGTCTTTGTGGTCCCAGGTATTGCAAGTTCAAGAAAATCTGGGTTTTAACTCTCTTTATGATGGTTCTGATAGTCCGAATATGCATTGGTCTGAAATAAGGGTTGCATTCCTGGTTCTATTGGTTCTGATTTTTCTGCAATAGGAAATATTGGTAGAGACTCACTGGTGAGTCCTGATATTTCCCGTAAAAGTGTAGGCTTTGGGGAATCTTTCCGATTCCATAAGGTCTTGCAAGGTCAAGAAATTTTTGTGTCCCCTCCATATAGAAATGGTTCAACTGCAGATGAAACTCAAGAAAATGACGCTTTTGGTCTTGCTGATGTTGGTCAGCTGTCGGGAACTAGAAGTGGATGGTCTTCCTTGATGCAGAGGTATAATACTCATAGTCGTACACGACCATCTGCACCATCTACACAAACGTCCTCACCATCTTCAGTGTTAACGTTCCTACAAGTGAGCAATCCAATTCTGAATTTCAGTCCTATTTATAATTCTAATAACCAAAAAAGGGAACAGGGAGTTAACAAACAAAGTTCTTTTCATGCACCTGAAATATACAAGGGAAAGCTATTTCCATCTTCATCCAGTGAACATGATTCCCGTGCGAGGGATCTTGGAAGCACAGATTTATTCGGTCATTCTATTGGTTCTGTTCAACTTGGTTTTGCTCCACCTCTAGCAGCTCAACCAGTATTCAGGACTAGTCAAGAATTAGATTCCTCCTGTAAAAGTAGCTGCAGACTTTTCGGTTTCTCCTTGACTGAGGGAAGACATGATGCTAGCAAGGAAGAAGACGTGGTACAAGCAACCTCATCATTGGCGCCTGGAGCGATTTTACCTTGTGTTAGGGAAGAGTTTCACCCAAAGCCTTCGTCGGTGACGGACACAGTTGGAAGCAATTATACTGAAGTAAGCAATCTCTATGCTGTCAGAGATATGGTTTTAGATATTGCATTGTAGACTAGTCGTGAAAGGCAGATCCACAAATGAGTTCCATAGACAGGGAAATAGAGCGTTTTACAATCAAGTTGAAAACCTGGAAGCATTAGATTCCACGGTGCCTTTGCTGTGGATAAAGAGGTTTCATACAACTTGAAGAGTGGTTGGTTGGAAAAATGTTTCATTTTTGTGGTAAGCTTTCAAGCTGTTGGCGGACTTTCAAGGTGGTGGTGTTATTAAAATCGAGACTATGTTTTGAGTCTCGACTTCTATACTGATGAATATGCTGCTGCAAGAAGATGCCTACAGTTGGTGAAGTGATTGTTTATTTTGATTCTATGAATCTAGCGTTATGACCTAAAATTGAAAATTTTTGTAAATATTTTATTAAACCACTTGGAGTTTATCTTAAACTGCAAGTATTAAGCTTTCTGATGGTTTTCTATTCTAAAACCTAAGCTGTTCTATTGTATATTTCCACGGTTGAGTCTGACCAACCCCCACTGCAGACCTGGAGATTGTCATGTTTCTTGAAGCACAACCCTGTAATAAGCTGGTGAGGAAACAATGTATTGGGCCAAACAGCCAGCAAAACCGAGTCCTGATACCTTGATCAAGGCGTAGGCCCATGCCTTTAACTCTCTTCCATGGGGGCATCATCATCTACCTGGACATCACCGTACAAAAATTTAGTGCACGCACGTTAGTAACATATTATTTGAAGACAAATCAGAAATGTTGACTTCGAGTTTAAATGCCAGAATAAGTCGGTAACTTACCGTCAAAATCTGACGGCACCCAATCCACCTACATACTAGATAAGGTCCACGAAGAGTTGACTGTCCCAAATTTTCCGTGCGAAATAAATTTCCGTTGATGTAAAATAACATAACAACAAATGCCTGAAGCCCACATAGCATAAGGCTTTAAAAACCTTTAACAACAAAATAAACAATTGAAACTCAAGAGTTAACACATGAAAAGGATTAGGTATGCACGCATGACCACGGACTAGCCATATGGAATGGGAACCAACTTTGTAAATCCCGGAAAAGAATTCAAAAGTGACCCTAAAACAAAACTCCGGAAATTAAAGCCCTTCACGACTCTAGCTAATGCATTGATACCCATTGTTTGCAATAGAGTGAATTGGGAGCTCCCCAGACCACAAAAATAGAGTGGTTATATATTAGCTCACACCAATCTCTCGAATACTAGAGGGCACAAAGGTGGCTAAACCCTTTGCACAAAACAAAGCCTAAGTTGCCCAAACCAGAGGCTTAAAACTGAAAAGATTCGAGCTGTTCAGCTAAAAATTCTATCGAAAACAGTTACTTCCAGCTAAATATGTGTTGTAAATAGTTACCTGGTAAATAAAAAAAGTTATTTTCAACTAATTCTAATTAAAAAAAAATTGATGCGAATGAACAACAGTCTACCAAGCTTGTAGAATGATTTTTCTCGATAAATGTTCATATAGATGGGCGTGTGCGGAAGAGGATCATAAGTTTGTCTAAGTCATAGATTTGGTCCAGGGTCCTAGACGAATGAAAAACTCAGAGTTTGATTCAACTTGAAACATATACAAATTCAAGTTAGATCTAAAAATATTAAAGGAATAGATAATTAAGATAAATAAATAAATAAATTAAAGATTTGAATAATTAAACAGGGAAAAAATAGAATAAAAATGAAAATACAGAACATAGAATAATTAAGATGATGGGTAGAAGTTTTAAGTAGTATTGGAAACCTGATGAATTCACAATGCTCTTTAAACGGCTCTAATTTTTCCTCCAAAACAGAAAATTTGGCAAGAAAAAACTTGAAGATGATCCTCACAATTAGGGGTGAGCGTTCAATCGAATCGAGTAAAAAAAATTCAAGTTAATCGAGTTCACAAGTCCTATTTTATCATTCTAACTCAATTCAAAAAATTTTCGAATCGAGTGAAACTAATTCGAGTCAAATCGAGTGAAATTGTTCGAGTTAAATTTAAAAGTTTAAATATGTCAAATAAAAATATTGTTACAGTATGACTAATTCCATGTTAGAGCACACAAACTTAAAACCATATATATTTGAAAAAAATTTCAAAGCAAAAAAAAAAAAAAAGAAGATACTTGAGCATGATACATTTGAATCATTAATTAGGTCCCAAAATTATTATTTTAGAAAATTTTTAAAATTTTTACTTTTTTATATTTTTAGAATTTTTTAACAATATAAAATTTGAAATTTTTATAAATATTTTGAATTTTAAAAATTATTTTAATTATTTTGTAATTTTTGTTAATAAAGATCAATTTGCTTATTTTCAAAGTTGACAAGGACCAAGATAGTAATTATACCAATCTGTTATTCGAATTATTTGAGTTATTTGAATGATGAAATTCAAGTCATTTTGAACTCGAAACTGGAATTGAGTTATTCGAGTTCACTCGAATAATTCGAATAACTCAAAATTCATTTTTTTTTTCAATTTTTCGAATCGAATTGAGTTTTGCTCATATCTGCTCGCAATCTAAAAAGATTATTAAAACTATTTTAAAAGAAAACTCAAAAGAAATTCTTAAAAAAAAAATTCAAAGAGAATTTTATCAACTCAAAGTGAATAATGAATAAATTCATTGTTTACAATGAAAAAACCTTTATATAGGTTAGCTAAGTAAATTCAAATAAAACTCTTAAGTATACTGAAACTTTAATTAATCAAAATAAGAAGTTTAACATAAAACTCCTAAATAACTTAAAATACTTAAAAATTATCCAAATTTGAAATAAATAAATAATAAATTAATAAAAATTAATAAATACAATATTGAGCTCATATATAATAAAAATTAAGCCTAAAACTCGAATCGAATATGATTTAAACTCGAATAAAAAGTCCAAAACTCGCAATTTCCGTAATATTTTTGTCCAAAAATTCTGCTCGCACAATCTTTACTAATACAATTATAACTTGAGCTCCCGAACTCAAACTAGTGATTCAAAGTGCATTTTGAAGTTAATAGATAGTTCTTCCAACACTATGTAGACATGTAAACCCATAAATTTCTGGATCCCATCCAAAAATTCGTCGCAAGTTGACTAATCTTTTCAATTTGAAAATTGGCAGCTTGGTTGGATTGACTTTAATGAACTTCATTCCTTCTCTGCATGTATCATTCTCCATTCCTCAAAAAGATTCATCCTTATTGTCTTTGATCAAATCTTGATTTGATTTGTTTGGCCTTTAATCTTGTTATTGGAGCCTAAGGTAGTGTAAACTCATCACATCCATGGGCCTTGAGACTCATATCATTGCCCCCTTTCTCAAGAAGATTCGTCCTCGAATCATTAGCTGTAGAAAAAGAAAAAGGATTTGAATTAATAACAATAAAGGCAATCAAATATTTACCTGCGTTTTCCTATACACAAAAACTATCTCTAAGGTCAAATACATGATTTTGATCTCCCAAATTAGTATGATCAAATACCTCTCCTTCAAAAACAAATAATTAACAATAGACAAAGAAATGTAAGTTACATGAGTGTTCAAGTAAAAAATAACCTGTAACTGTCTTTGAATATGCATGGTCATCTATAAAAATTTTCAATGATAAGGCAAGAATTTCACATAATAATAAAAATCAATAAGGTTAATATTATTATGTAAAAATTCATCGTTAAAGACTAAGGTAGAAAATATTGTTTCAAGATCAAATGCATAATATTTTTTAATAAACCTATCAAACGCAAAAAAAGTACCATTCACAAACCTAGATAAACCCATAAAATCAATTGAATTTTCAGACCAAGGTTTAATGAAACTTGACCAACAAGAAAGCATGTCGTAAGGAAATATTTTACAAACAAAATTAGTAACATACTGGCCGCCTCCAAACGTGTGAACATTTAGAGTTAAAATCGTGCAAATAAATATATATATATATAAATCAAGTGCGGTATCTCGTATATCTAACACCCCTTAGCCCGTTAAGAAATGTGGCATATAACGTTCAGCCAGACAAGCCGTCTAACGGACTGAGGTATTATCGGTGGATTCAACTTTACAATTTGACTTAGATTTATTTTTTTTGAAAAACAACTATGAATATTTCTCTTAGTTAAAAACTATTCTTTTTCTTTCATTTTATAACGCATTAATTTAAAGAAATCATAGAAATTATGAAAGACAATCTATTATTCATCCACAACCTAGCTGTGGCGTATGCATATAAAGGATAAATTCATAAACAACAAATCCATGAAGTTAGGTGCATACATCTAGAGAAAATGGGCCATTCTTTAAAACATAAATAATACAAATGAATATAATATTTACATAAGTTGATTATAAAACGGATCTATATGCCACTTGCCCCAAAATAGCTAACCCATGCATGATACAAGAATAAACAAGTGGCTCACTCACAACCACAACTTTGGTGCAGTCCCCTTCAACAAAATCTTTTTCTACTATCAAAACGCCTGTGAAGGAAAACTAATGGAGTAAGTTCAAATGAAATTAGCAAGATCCAAAAATACACTAAAATAATTTACAAGAATAACGTTAATCAATAGGTACCGTTACCTATAAAAAAATCAAACCTTTTCATGAAACTCTCTCACATAGACACAATACGCTAATTGTCATACACAGTACCCAGACAGACACATTCCACTAACTTAAACACATTACATGGGCAACCACTATCCGCCAAATTATACACACCTTCTACAATCATGCATGTTTACAAATAACCCATCCTTGTGCCAGCCTTAGACCCATATTTCAGAATGTAAGTTGTCTTTCTCGCAATGTAAACGTTCTTTACAATGCCACTTATCTTCAGTTTGAAATTTAGATGACCAATGAGCTAATATTTGTTTGTCAAAATTTTACTATGCATGCAAAATATAAAAGATATAAATACAAAAGACATAATAGTGAAATGTGAAATTAACTTTACTTATTTATTCATCGTTTAAATAAATAGAAAATAAATATATGTTTACTACAATATGGACACATTTCCCAATAATTTCCCACTTGCCCTAGTGAAGTAAATGTGTCATGTTTTTCAATCCCATATCCTTGACGTGTTTATTAAAACTCTTAGTTACAAGAGTCTTAGTAAATGGATCCGCAAGGTTACTTTCAGAAGCTACTTTCATCACAACTAAAATTCCTTCGGCTACTACCTCTCATATCAAGTGATTCATTCGATCAATGTGTTTCGTCTTCTTGTGACTTCTCATTTCTTTGGTTTTTGTTATTACAACACCATTATCACAATACAATGTTATACCTTTTTTCATACCTGGAATAATCTTCAAGTTTGATTAAGAACTTTCGAAACCATATTGCTTGTTTTGTTGCCTTAGAAGCAGCTACACTCGGCCTCCATAGTAGAGTCAATAGTGCAAGTTTGTTTTACACTTCCCCATACTATGACTCCACAGCCTATAACAAATACATTTCTCGTAGTTGATTTCCTTGAATCTTTGTAAGTTTGGAAGTCTGAGTGTGTGTATCCAACAGGAGTAAGGTCCTCCCCAGAATACACAAGCATATAATCCCTTGTTATTTTAAGATACCTTAATATATGCTTTACAGCTTGTCAATGCCTGAGACATAGATTCGCATGGTATCACATTCATAAGGCTTCCAACTTTTGAAGCATGTGGAACCTTACTCATATGCTCTCTTTCTTTCGCTATCTTAGGACAATTATCTAAAGAAAGATGAAAACATGATGTAGTCGGCTAAACGCCTAGCTTCACATCGGTTATTGCAAAATTTTCCAGTACCTTATCAATGTATGAAGCTTGAGATAGAGTTACCGTTTTATTCTTTCGATCTCTAATGATTCGAACTCCAAGAATATAACTAGCTTCACCCAAGTCCTTCATGGTAAACTGTTGAGCTAACCACAGTTTAACCGATGACAATTCTCATACATCGTTTGTGATAAGTAGAATATCATCAACATACGTGCTAGGCCGTGCCCTCAACACGACTGAGACACACAGCCGTGTCTCTGCCCGTTTGTTTACTACCATACATACTGACTTGTGAAATTTACGTGCAGTGGACACATGGCCATGTAACACGCCCATGGGGCTGATCGTGTGTCACACACGGCCTAGACACATGCCTGTGTGCCTACCCGTGTGGACAATATAAGGCTATTTACCAAGCCCTATGCCACCCTGAAACAAAATTTAATACCAACCAACATATCAAAGTCTAACTTAATATGATTTCTCAACCGACAACCATAGCTAAGGCCTATATACGTTTCATATATTCAACCATGCCAACAATTTTACATTCATGAAAGACTATCTTACATTCGTATAATGACTTTCAAAATTAATCACTTTCATGAACTTATACAAAATGAGTCAAATACTAAAACAAGCCAACACATTTGGCCCCAAAATAAATTCAAGAGTTCCTATACATGCCATATTGAAAATGATAAGACTAGCTATACCAAGTGCTCCTAGGATAGTGTGACTAGCCTCCCCGGCGTAGTCGATGATTCTCGAATTCGTTGGTGACACTATAAGAAAAGGGAAAGGAAAGAGGGTAAGCCTGAGAGCTTAGTAAGTACATATATGCAAATAAGTGTGATTAGAAACACATTCGTCAAACAATGGCTTGTCATACTTAAATGCTGTATCATTTTAAGCTTACTATCTTGCCCTTCACTTCTTTTATACATCTTACTACATCTCATGTAACGCCCCGAGTTTTGGGCCTAGATGAATTGGGCTTTGGGCTTTGGGTTTCATAAAATTTTTAAGTGAGTAAGAAAATGACAAAAGACATGTTGGCTTTAAGGGTTTAAGGAATTTGAAGTGTCTAGGTTTGTTGGAGAAGTTCTGGGTTCGAGTTTTGTGGCCGAGGAATTTTAATTTAATCATTAAAGGAACCAGGGTTGGGAGTAGTTGGGCTTTTAAATAAAAATAGGGGAAAATAGCATCAAAAAGCCTTATGGGGGAGTGGCTAAGTGACGCCACTTAGAGTGTAGGGAAGTGGTGTTAAAAGCTAGCAAGGAGGTCCAAGGTTTGAATCCTAGCTTAGAGTTTTTAGAAGTTTAATTTTGGCTTTCTAGAAGGTTGGAAGTGGCGTGGAAATGGACTCCAATGGAAGTGTTCAGGAGAGAAATCTGAGGAAAAGATCAAGGGGCTATCAGGGAGAAAAACGAGGAGATAAGAAGTGAGGAGTGAGTGGAGCCGAAATGGGAACTTGGGCTTGAGGAGTTCGGCCATAAGGGTTATAAATAGGTGTCGAATGTAATGGTATGAGGCTAATGCCGAAATCTTTTTCTCACCTTGTTGCCAGAAACCCTCTTCCCTAAAAGCCAAAAACCTTTTTGTTTTCTTCCTTTTATTTTTGTCGATTTCTCCAAAAGCTGAAAACCCTTATTCTCCTTTTTATTTTCCTTGTGCCGTTTTCTTTGTTTCACTTTTGGGTTTAGTCGATTCTTCTTCCTCTCTCCTTTGGTGCCGAATAAGCAATTGTTGCCATTCAAATCTTCCAAGGGTCAAATACTCTTCGACCGAATCTAGTGTAAGTGTTTGTTCTTCCAATCAGTTTTGCTAAGAATCTATTACGTTGTTCGTTCCTCACTCTTTTTAATCAACATTGGTAGGGAATTACTATCGGATCTCGGATTTTAGCTCTCTGCCGAATTGCTCCTTAGGTGTTTTACGGTTTTGGTAAGTATTCCTCTCTTATTGGCTAAGGTTGGCCGAATAGTCTTAAGTGAGATAAGGGGGCGAATTATGTTGGATGCTAGTCACCTAGTATTTGGTTTTAACGAGTAAGATTAATGCAGATCTAGGGAGTACGTGATCAAGGAAAAGCTATTAGGGATTGGTGTTCAAGGTAAGGTTAAGGTGAGGTTTCGATTTTTGGGTAAAATATGTATTAAGCATGCGATTAATGGAAGGGTGATATCATTGTAGGTTGGTGACTAAGGGAATCACAGCACACTTGCTTACCAGGTGTGTACATACACTACACACACTGTAACACCCCGTACCCGAGACCGTTGCCGGGGTCGGACACGAGGGGTTAACAGACTTAATTCACTTATTTTCACAGTCCATTTTAAAAATTTCTAGACTAGCTGGCTAACTGCATCACTGTCATCTTAAAAATCATATCTTGAGTTCCAAAACTCGAAAATCAGTTTCGTAAAATTTCCCTGAAACTAGACTCATATATCCATCTATAAATTTTTTTCTAGAATTTTTGGTTGGGCCAATTAGTACAGTTTATTAGTTAAAGTCTCCCCTGTTACAGGGTTCGACTACTCTGACCTTCATGCATTGCGACTTAGATAAATCATTGTACAGGGCTTCAATACTTATGACGTTTGTTTCTAAAGAAACTAGACTCGAAAATGAATCTATACATATAGTGCATGACTTCTAATTATCTCTGGTTAATTTATAATGAATTTCCAAAGTCAGATCAGGGGATCCAGAAATCGCTCTGGCCCTATTCCACGAAAACTTAAATATCTCTTAAAATCCAACTCATATGACCGTTTCGTTTCTTCCATATGAAAGTAGATTCATCAAGGTTAGATTACATAATTTATTCACTATTTAACTTCATTCCTACTATTTTTAGTGATTTTTCAAATTCACACCACTGCTACTTTCAGCATCTGCCTTTAGGGTAGACTTTACCTATTACATAGTTTCCATGATTTAACTAACCCTTTAGCATATATAGCACAAAATATGATTGTGATTAACCATTCCAACGGTCAATCATTGCCAAGCATATCCACACCTCTCAATAACCATATACATACAAGATGATTATAACATTATGCTCAAAATATATATATAAGCCATTTTCGCATGGCTATCCAAATTTGTACAATACCGAAAGGTACATGACCAACATCAAAAAGGGTAGTCCTATACATGCCATTTCAAAGTTCAACCAAAAGTGTATCAAAAGGGGCTTTGATAGTGTGGACGACTTCGACTTCGACAATCCCGAGTCCGATAGCTGACGAACCAAAATCTATAAAACAGAGATTCAAAGAAACAGAGTAAGCATTTAATGCTTAGTAAGTTTTGAGCCATGAAATTAGACACAACTAAAGTGTAGCATTCATATGGCTAAACGGATAATTTCATATGCACAAATTCTCAATATCATACTTACTTCACATTACCAACCCTTATATTCATACACAAAAGATCAACTTAGCCAAAGGCCGGTAGCTCATTTATCGACTGAGCGAATACTATTTGTAAGGGATCGACTAATTCAATGCATATACGAAACATACCTCATCGCTGGGATTTTACGAGCGTATTAATTGAAACTATTACAGCAAGGTCGCTCATTCCCAAGCCAAGTACCTTCGGGATTTAACCGGATATAGCTACTCGCTCGAATGCCTTCGGGACATAGCCCGGATATAGTAACTCGCACCAATGCCTTCGGGACTTAGCCCGGATATAGTAACTCGCACAAATGCCTTCGGGACTTAGCCCGGATATAGTAACTCGCACAAATGCCTTCGGGACTTAGCCCGGATATAGTAGCTCGCACAAATGCCTTCGGGACTTAGCCCGGAACTAGTCACTAGCGCAAATGCCTTCGGGACTTAGCCCGGTTATCATCTAAATATTCATGCACATATCAATAAATCATGAAACATCTATATTTCATTTTCATAATTAGAGTTCAAACACAAGTCACGTATTAAGCAATCCCATTTTCGGCTCACTAGCCACATACAAACAGCATGGTTTAGTTTGCTTTATGACACGATCTCTATGCACATACGGCTACCCGTCATACGCATAGACTAATTAACTCAACATATAATTCAAGTAGAATCATCATATCACCGTATATTTGTTATGCTCATACGTCATGACTTAATCAAATCGTAAACTAAGTCTCGTTACTCGAAAACTTACCTCGGATGTTGTCGAACGATTTCGATGGCTATTCGACCACTTTTTCCTTCCCTTTATCTGATTTAGTTCCCCTTTGCTCTTGAGCTTAATTTAACAAATAAATTGATTTAATCATTTGAGCATCGAAAAGAGGAACTCAAGGTACTTAGCCCATATATATACATTAGACATTAAAGTCACATACATATGAAATCATGAATCAACTCAACATATTAACCCACACTCCCTTTTAGCCGATTGTCTAAGCCAAGATAAAAGCATCAATATGCTTGCCTCTAACCGAATACATGCAACACCAATCTTCTTCCTATGGCCGAATATGCATGTCTATGTTGAGGCCGATTATATGCTTAATACTTCCTACAAGTATGGTTACTTGTATTGATTATATATCATTTTGTTTCAAGTTCAAAACTCGGCTAATACGCATATATACACTAGTAATCAAATACTAACATTTTGCACTTTACCTTACTACCATTTCACATCTACTTTCTACCATGGCCGAATGCATCAAGACACCATACCATTCAATTTTGGTCATGGGTTACACAAAGAACTTAATGTCTAACTCAAAAATGCCAAAAAGAAAATCCAAGAGTCATCAATCACCATCACATGTATCATTACAAAGCTTCACACTTAGCATGCAAATGACATCAACACAAATCCACCTTAGCCGAATCTTAACTCATCTTCATGCCTCATCACCACAACATCAAACATTAACCAAGAAGACAACACCCATGGCCGAATATCTTCTCCATCTCATAGCAAAGATTTAAACCATGGGCTAGGTAGAACTCAAACTAACAACTAAAAACATGCATGAATCTCATGGACAACATCAAACATACCTTAGTCTAGCAAACCACCATAGCCGATTTTCTCAAGCTCTTCCCCCTTCTTCTCTTTCTTCTATTCGGCCAAGAACAACATGAGAGCTTTTTTTTTCTTTCTCTTTTCTTTTTATCATTATCATTTACCTTCCCATTATTATTTTATTGCCCATACTCCTTATTTTATTTTTCCTAACATAAATCACTAACATAACATGTTTATGACATGTTTTGCCCATAACATTTTGTCCACCCTCCTTGTCATGGCCGGCCACTACTAAATTAAGGGGGAAATTGACATGCAAGTCCACCCTTTTATTACATGCACTAATAGATCCTTATAGATTAACCTATCACATTTCAAAAGTGTCACACATAAGTCCTATTAGCTGAATTCACATGCAATCGACTAAATCGAAGCTTAAAACTTTCACACATTCATATTCACATATTTTGGACAATAATTATCATATTCAAATAATTTGGTGACTCGGTTTAGCGGTCCCGAAACCGCTTTCCGACTAGGGTCACTTTAGGGCTGTCACACACACACACTATATATGAATCGGTAAAAGCCGAAATGCCGAATGCCGAAATACAGAAAAGCTAAAATACTGAAAAGCCGAAAGTTCGGCTATGTAGTCTTGAGAGTGGGCGAACACTCATAAGGGGGAGGCCAATAGGTTGCTTGAGACCCACGGGCGATTCCGTGGACTTGGGTTGTGATTTGGCCATATTGGCCAGAATGGGCTAAATGGACCCGATGGGCTGTTGGGCCCATAATAGGCAAAAACTGAATATTGATGCTATGTGATAGGAATTTGTAAGCATGAATATGTGTGACTGGGCCTAACGGGCCATATAAATGTTATTTGGGTCTAATGGGCCATATACAAGTGATTTGGGCCTAATGGGCCATATAAATATATTGGGCTAAATGGGCCAGATACAGGTATGTGAATTTGTTTGGGTGTTGTAAGGGGTTTTGGGCTTAGTATATGATAACTACACAAGACTTAATTAATATATTGCGACTATGGACGAGTCAAAGGGTTAAGGTGTGGCAACAGGTATATGCATGTCTAGGACTGGATCTAGGGAGAGCTTGGTAATTAAGCAGTCTTAATGACCCACCTCCTCTTCTCTGGAATCCTACCTGGTGCATAGTATTCATTCATCTTAGCTTGCAGGACTTGTTAACAGGTCAAGGTAAGTGAAAACCATAATTAAGGGAAAATTACTGAAATGCCCCTAAGGGCGAAAATGACCAAAATACCTCTAGGTGTTAAATGTAAGTTTTATGGATGTGACATGCATACATGCGATGTTCTGCTTAGGTTGCATATGGGGTGGGAACTATGGAACGAAGGAAGTATATGAGGATCGCATGGTTGCCTGACAATTGTGGATCCACCGAATGCTTTTAAAGCCCAATATGTAAATGAAGGTAGTTTCGCAACCGGGCTACCATTGGTGTATGGGCTAGGTGGGTCAATATCTATATCCCCACATGCTGTGATGGGGGACGGAGCTGGTGTGTAGTGGATGGATAATTTGGATGAGATTGCATTGCATGTTTGATGATTTCTCTTTGAATGCTTGTTTTTCTTCGAGGGTTGTACACACTGAATTTGTAAAAACTCACCCCCTCTCTTATTTTATTTTCAGGTGATTCTCAATAGAAGGCTCGATTTTTGGAGGGACTTTGGGTGGCCGACTAGCAAGATAATTCGGACTTGGTTTTTTTTAAGCATTTAAGTTTTTATTTCTTTTTAAGTGTGTTCAGATCAGATTGTAATAAGGTTTTCATTATGTTATTATTACTCAAATTATTATTATTATTTTCATTGTAATTACGAGAAGTTGAACATGGATTTCTTAAATTATAGTATGTTTTCTACATTTTTGCAACTAAATTTTTAAGTGACATGTTTTCATCAAATCTTATGTTTCAAACAAGTGATTGAAAGGTATTTATTTTTTAAGATGTTCTTTTATTTTAAGAAGGGTTTTCAATGAAAACATGGTTTTCGTTAAAACGCTTCAACGTGACACACCAGATTCAGCCATAGCGTCTGGGCCGGGTTTGCGGTGTTACATCTCATTACATACTAAGGTCTTATTCGAGAGTTTAGTATAAATACCTGTAATTACCCTTAAAATACTCAAGTTCATTCTCTCTACTGACATACCTCATTGGAAGTATCACCAACCCATTCATCGAGTTACCTATTGAATGCTTGGAAATACCAATGGATACATGGATAGTTTACTCCTAAGAGCTATAAAAGTAGCCAAGGCTACGTCATACTTTGTAATACTTACATAATTGAGTTACTCACGGGTCTTTTTACCCAGTCAGTACCTGGACCCTATAGTTCTGTCATGTAATGCCCGCTCATTGAGCTACTCACGGGTCTGCACACAAAGTCAGTACCTGGACTCACATTACATATTCCACTTATCTCATGAACTCAGACTCAACTCATGAGTTCAGACCACTCAATTTCTCATGACTCACCTTTTGTATCCCATATTATTTCTGAGGTTCAACAGGATTTTGTATCTAACCTGATGTTGTCGCACTTGTTCATCATGTAAGTTACTCTTATATCGGATTATTTATACTTCTATGGTATTGAGTAAGATTACGATACCCGATAAAAATAAAACATTCAAAGTAAGCTACAATGACACATTATTTACATATGTACTTACCTGGGTGCAAAATGATGGGAGCGAGCTTAATCCTTGTAAACTTTGTTCTTTCCCCTATCAAGACCCGAATCACATTTCTCTTGTTCTAAAATGTCAAAAATTAGCTTATTTAATACACAAATCATTTAATTCAACCTAAGACTCATACTTTGGTAAAATGACCGTTTTGCCCCTAGACTTTCAAAAAATGTCCATTTTACCCTTAAACCCGAAAATCGAGTTTTATCACATTTTCTGATTAACCATGACCAGACAATTACTTTTTATACTAGGAGCAGCCTAAAATTCTCATTATATCATACATTTATCACCTATTCCACAACTTATGCAAAATGACCCTCTTTTAGGGTTTTCATGAGAAATCTTTTCACAAAAGTTGTTTATTTCACAACCATGATTCATTTTCTTCCATGAAATTTTAGAAAACAACATGAACTCTTTCATGGTAAAATCATAGGCTTTCAACCATTTTGCAAAATAGTCCCCTCATTTGAAAGCTTATGCTACAAGGGTTCTAAAAGTACAAAAATCATCAAGAAAGACCATCAAAATCACTTAATTGAGAGGGTTACAAGTTGTTGAAAATTTGAAGCTCAAAAGCCCCTAAAATGGCTGAATTTTTGGTGGTGTAGAAAAAAAGAGAAAAAGATGTCAACTTTTTTTTAACTCAAATAGCTAATGTCATCAAATACCAACCCTACTACATTTTGACTTTTTGACTCTCATTGTCTCTATGGCCGGCCATGCCATAAATAAGGGCTTATTTGCTCCTTAAAAACCCTTAATTTTGGTTCTCTAGCTATTTGGTATGTCTATCAAGTGAAATTAAATTTCTACCCTTTATGCAATTTAGTCCTTTTTTGTAATTAAGCTCTCAAACGCTAAAATTTATTCACCAAATTTTTCATGCACTTTTATAATCATGCCATCACATATAAAATGATATTAAAATAATTTCTCTGACTTTGAAATAGTGGTTCCAAAACCATTGTTCTAACTAGGCTCAAAATCGGGCTGTTATAATTCTCTCTCCTTAGGGATTTTCGTCCCCGAAAATCTTACCTGTGAATAAGTTTGGGTATTGATCTCTCATAGTCTCTTCGAGTTCTCACGTGGCTTCCTCGACTCCATGTCTATGCCACAAAACATTCATGAGTGCTACACTTTTGTTCCTCAATTTCTTGACCTCTCGATCGAAAATCTTAATTGGTTCTTCACCATAGGTCATATTCGGGCTTACTTCAATTTCTCCCGGTGAAATCAAGTGTGAGGGGTCAGATCCATAGCGGTGCAACATTGATACATGTAACACATTATGAATTTTCTCCAGTTCATGAGGCAAGGCTAATCGGTATGCTACCGGTTCAAATTTCTCGGTCACCTCATAAGGTCTAATAAACCGCAGACTCAGTTTGCCTTTTCTACCGAATGTAAGGACTTTCCTTCATGAGGATACTTTCAAAAATACCCTACCACCGACTTGAAACTCGATTTCCTTTCGTTTCAAATTTGCGTAGGATTTCTGTCTATCCAAAGCGGCTCTCAAGCAATTGCGAATCACCTTAACCTTTTTTCGGTCTCTTTGACCAATTCGACCCTGTGAATCTGATTCTCTTTAAGTTCTATCCAATATAAGGGCGTTCGACACTTATGCCCGTACAAAGCTTCGTAAGGTGCCATTTTCAAACTTGACTGATAGCTATTGTTATAAGCGAATTTGATCAGCAGTAGATACTTCTCCCAACTGCCTTGAAACTCCAGGACACAACAACGCAACATATCCTCAAGGGTCTGAATTACTCTCTCTGACTGACCGTCGGTTTGCGGGTGGAAAGTTGTGCTAAAATTCAACTTTTTCCCTAATGCTTCTTGCAACTACTTCCAAAACCTTGAAGTAAACCTTGGGTCCCTATCTAAAATAATCGACAAGGGTACTCCATAAAGCCTCACAGTCTCGGAAATGTACAAATTGACTAGCTTATCAAGCGAGAAGTCTGTTCGCACCAAGATAAAGTGAGCCGACTTTGTCAGTCGATAAACCACAACCCATACGACATCTTTTTTCCTTGGCGTCACCGACAAACCCATCACAAAATCCATAGTAATTCGATTCTACTTCCACTCGAGGACCATGATAGGCTGAATTAAACCCGAAGGTACTTGGTATTTGGCTTTCATTTGTTGGCACACTAAGCATTTTGATACGAACTCCGAAATGTCTCTTTTCATCCCCGACCACCAATACATTTTCTTTATATCATTATACATTTTCGTACTTCTGAGGTGCACTAACAAACAACCACTATGTGCCTCAACTAAAATTTTCTGAATCAACCCAGTGTCCTTAGGAACACAAATCCTACCCCAAAACCTCAAGCAACCATCGGAATCAATCCAAAAAATCCAATTCAACACCCGATTCACACTGTGCTCTCTTGGCTAGCAATTCATTGTCACTCCTCTGAGCCTTACAAATTTCTTGGAGAAACATCGGTCTAGCTTTTAACTCAGCTAGAATCGAACCATTCTCTGACAATGCCAATTGAGTGTTCATTGCTCTCAGTGTAAATAATGATTTTCTACTCAATGCATCTGCGACCACATTCACTTACCCGGATGGTACTCGATAATGAACTCATAATCTTTTAATAGTTCTAACGACCTCCGTTAAGTTATCAAGTACTTAAGACTCTTATGATCGGTGTATACATGACATATCTCTCCGAACAAATAATGTTGCCAGATCTTCAAGGCAAACACTATAGCGGCCAACTCTAGGTCATGTGTCAGATAATTCTTTTCCTGAGGTTTCAATTGTCTCGAGGCATAAGCTACAACCTTTCCTTCCTGCATAAGTATGCATCCCAAGCCATTTAGAAAAGCATTACTATAAATCACAAACTCTTTTCCTGATTCAGGTTGTACTAATACTGGAGCTTTAGTTACAGCTTCTTTAACTTCTCGAAACTCTGTTGACACTTATCCGACCATTCAAACTTAACTTTTTTTTGCTATAACCTCGTCATAGGAGTAGCAATCATGGAAAAGTCCTTTACAAATCGTCTGTAATAACCAGCCAAACCCAAAAAGCTTCTAACCTGGGTCACATTCTTTGGTGGTTTCCATTCAACAATAGCAGACACCTTACTAGGATCAACCCTAATGTCATTGCTCGAGACAATGTGACCCCAAAATTTGACTCTCGAAGCCAAAACGCACTCTTACTAAACTTGGCATACAACTAATTGTCTCTCAGAGTCTGCAGAACGATTTTCTAGTGTTCGACATGTTCTACCTTATCTCTAGAATAGATTACAATATCATCGATAAATACAACCATAAACTTATCTAAATATGGCTAAAATATTCTGTTCATTAAATCCATAAACACGACTGGGGCATTATTCAAGCCAAAAGGTATGACGAGGAACTCATAGTGGCCATACCTCGTCCTAAAAGCAGTCTTAGGCACATTTGACTCTTTAACTTTCAGTTGATAGTAGCCGGATCTCAAATCTATCTTAGAAAACCATGTTACTCCTTTTAATTGATCAAACAAGTCGTCTATCTGCGGCAACAGATATTTATTCTTGATTTTCATCATATTTAACTATCGGTAATCTTTGCACAACCTCATAGATCCATCTTTCTTTTTCAAAAATAGCACCGGAGCACCCCACAGTGAAAATCTCGGCCTCACAAAAACTTTATCAGAAACTCTTGCAATTTTGACTTTAGTTCTTTCAACTTAGTCGGAGCCATTCGGCACGGAGCAATCAAAATAGGCGTTGTCCCTAACATTAGCTCTATATCAAATTCAACTTCTCTATTAGGAGGTAAACCGGGAAATTCTTCTGAAAATACATCTACAAATTCACGTACTACTGGCACTGACTCAACCCTTAACTCAGACTCATTAGTATTCATTACAAATGCCAAATAAGCTTCACAACCTTTTCTCAAACACTTCTGGGAAGACGTTGAAGATATCACAATAGGCAAGTTCTCCAGTTCATCTGATTTAACCCAAAGAGTTTCGCCATTTTCACATTTTAATTTAATAACTTTTTGTTTAAAATTTACTACAGCATCATGGAGTGTCAACCAGTCCATACCCAAAATGACATCAAACTCATTGAAGGGTAACAACATCAAATCGGCTAAAAAACAGTGACCTCTAACTATTAAAGGACATTTCCTGCATACTTTATCAACTATCACATGCTTGCCTAGAGGGTTTGACACCTTAATCTTAAACTCCATAGACTCAACAGGTATGTTCATGCTAGACACCAATTTCATGCACACATATGAATGAGTAGAATCGGCGTCAATCAAAGCAATAACAATGTTGTCATAGAGAAAAAATGTACCAGTGATCACATCGGGAGAAGATGCATCTTCACGCGCATGTATGGCGTAGGTTCTAGCCAGAGTTCTAGCCTTTAATCTTACTATGGTGTCTCTCGTCACATTCTTGATGCTACCTCCAATTTCGGCATTCTTCTGAGGCCTTCCTTTAAAATTTGGGCCACTTGGCCTTGTACTTTGAAACTTTTCTTTCTCGTTTATTGATAAACCGTAATTTATACATATTTTTATCCCATGCTTAACACATTTTATGGATGATTTTTCCTTATATTTGGTGAATTCGATGCTCTTAATGCCTAAATTTCATGTTTTATACTTAGGTGAGCATAGGAGAGTGAAAGGAACGAGAAACGGGCCAAAAACGGAGAAAATGGGCCAACGTACGAAATCAACACGGCCTGGACTTCCTCAGAAGGGTAGATTACACGACCATGTCAATTTGGCAGAATCGAAGCACAACCCACACGGGTAGACCACACGCCCGTGCCTATTTAACATGCTTGACCACGGCCTGAAGTAATCGCACACGGGCGTGTCCCTGTCGAGCCCAAGTAGAGTCCTATTCGGAAAAGGCCAGTTTTGAGGGCTCTTAGGCATTCCAAAGCCTATAAATACACCCTAAAGGAGGAGGAAAAGGGCAGACGCACAGGAGGAAGCAAGGAATTGCTGAAGAAAAGCCGATTCTCAGAAGCCGGATTCACCATCAAGACTGAAGATCTCTTTTCAGATTCCCTCAAGAGTTTTCGGTTTTCTTATGTTTTGTTATTTTTATTCTTGTGAGATCTGTTCTTTCATTAGTATGAACTAAAACCCCTAAATACCTAAGGGGAATGAAACCTAAGACGGATCTTGTTGTTATTATTTGAATTGTATGATAAATATTTGACTTGTTCTTAATTATGTGTTCTTAATTCTTGTTTTGATATTCCAGGATATTGATTCAAGTTAAGCTCTTATTCAGAGGAGGAATAGACCCTGTCTGAGAGTAAATTTGTCATAATTAAGCGGACTTAATTGCGCGCCTAGAGATAGGGTAACAAGATTTTGTTAGATTAGGGTGAAACCTAATAAGGGGATCCATAGATCGAGTTAATGCAACCCTAGGACATTAATTAGAAAGAGATTTCAATTATTCAATCTAGGGTTAGACGTTGTTAGTCTCGAGAGAGATAATAATATAACATAGGGATCTCTACGGAACAAGTTGAATGAATAAATCGTCCAATTTAGAGTCAAATAACAAGTGAAGTCTAGGTGGTTTTTTCCTTAGGTATTGTCTTAATCAATCGAGTTTTCCAAAAAGTATTTTCCCCAAATTTTTTTCTGTGATTTCTTAGTTTAATTAATTAGTCAGATAAACAAAACCCTTTTATTTTTTAGGCTAGATAATAAAAAGAAAGTTAATACTAGTACTTTTAGTTCCTTTGGGTTCGATAATCTGGTCTTGCTAAAGCTATACTACTGTTTGATAGGTACACTTTCCTTCATCATGATAATAGTTAGTTTCAAGAATGATTCATAATAAATATTTAAAACCCATCACAAATATCACGTACCATTTATCTCAGGGCAATCTTAGATAAAATGGTCTCGAGAACCACATCGGAAACAGGATCCATTGTTCATTCTACACTTGCCATAATGACTTCTACCACAATGCTGGTATTCTGGTCAGGAAGATCTGACATTACCCACAGTAGCCACTGATGTAGCCCGAGATTTGAATTTTGAATCTTGCTTCTTACGATCTCTATACGAGTGTCCGGCTGATACATGAGAATGAGAGTAAACGTCTCTAGATTTCTTAGACAGATGGAAATGACTTGCTTGCATGCCTCTTCCTTGTATCTCTAGTCTCAGCCTAGGTTTTCTTCTTTTCCTTGATCAATTCCTCAGTTTTGCAAGCACGATTAACGAGCACTACAAACTCCTTCAATTCAAGGACACCTACTGATAACCTATTATCCTCATTAAGTCCGTCCTCAAACCTTTGACACATCTTAGCCTCAGAGGACACACACTCCGGGGCATACTTACTGAGTCAGACGAACTCCCTTTCATATTCAGTAACTGTCATGCGGCCCTGCTTCAAATCAAGAAACTCCTTACACTTTTGATCCATGAGTCTCTCACCGATATATTTCTTCTAGAATTGTTCCTTGAAGAATTCTCATGTGACCTTCTCCTGAGGTACCACTGAAACCAATGTCTTCCACTAGTGGTTTGTTGAGTCCCTCAACAAGGATATGGCACATTTCAAGCATTCTTCGGAAGTACAAGATAATTCGTCGAATAGCCTGATGGTATTCTCAAGCTAGAACTTTGCCGTTTAGGGATCATCATCTTTATTAGCACGAAACTTCTCGACTCCGTGCTTTCAGATCTTGTCCACTGGGGGTCTATTCAGTCTCACAAAATCAATACCCTGGGGTGCTATAGGGACAGGTTGAGGAATAGGGGGACGTGGAGGGGGTTGAGCATTCAGGTTCGCTCGGACGAACTTCGTGTAACATTCATTCATCATGTGAAGAAAGACTTCCCAGGCCCCTTCTCCCCCTTCCTGACTAACCGTGAGAGGTCGATTACCAGATGGCACCGCCCCTTCAGTAGGGCTAGTGCATTACTTTCTATATCGTCTCCCATAGTTTGATCGGGATCCATTACTATAAGAAAATATAATAACAAAATCAGGAGCCATCACACTATCACAATTTATCTAGGGCATGTATAGCTAGACTCGTACACACGCTAGGTGTAACCCCCCAAAAATCCTGAAATCCAAAAATCTCGAAATCTTGAATTTTTCTTTTTGTGCTTAATAATGCCGGTTAAGTGCTAATTACGCAAAGGTAGGTCTTGGTCAAGGTTTGAGTTCGAATTAAGGGGTAGAAGAAATTATAAGTTAATTATTAAAAGAAACAGGATTGGCAAGTAGTTGGGATTTTAAATAAATATATGGGAAAATAGCATCAAAAAGCATTGTGGAGGAGTGGCTAAGTGACGCCACTTAGGATGTAGGGAGGTGGTGTTAGTAAATAGAAAGGAGATCCGAGGTTCGAATCCTAGCTTAGTATTTTTTTAGAAGTTTAATTTTGGCCTTCTAGAAGGTTGGAAGTGGTGTGAAGATAGACTCCAAGGGGAGTGTTCAGAAGAGAAAATTTAGGAAATAGATTGGGGATTTATCAGGGAGAAAAATGAGGAGATGAGAAGGGTAAAGTGATGGAGTCGAATGGGGAATTGAGGGTTAGGTAATTTGGCTATAGGGACTATAAATAGGTGCTGAATGGGGGGTGGCTAGGCTAATGCCGAGTTCCCTTCACCTTGTTGTTAGAAACCTTTTTTCCTAAAAGCCGAAAACCCTTTGTGTTACTTTCTTTCTTTGTGTCGATTTTCCCTCTTTTCCTCTATACAATTTTCTTTGTTTCACTTTTGAGTTAGCCGATTCCTCCTTCTACTCTTCTTCTTTAATTTGTGCCAAATAAACCTTATTCACTATACTAGTTTAAAAGTCGAAAAGCCGAATCTCCCTTAGGCCGATTACTCTTTTGGTGTAAGTACCTTATCTCTTTTTTGGCTAGTATTGTTAATACCGATTACTTCCCTCCCTCACTCTTTTTTTCAATCAAATTTGGTAGGGAATTAGTATCGGATCTCGGATATTAGCTCTCTGCCGAATTGCTCCTTAGGTGTTTTGCGGTTTTGGTTAGTATTTCTCTCTTATTGGCTAAGGTTGGCCGAATGGTCTTAAGTGAGATAAGGGGGTGAATTATGTTGGATGTGAGTCCCCTAGTATTTAGGTTTTAATAAGTAAGATTAATGCAGATCTAGGGAGTACGTGATCAAGGAAAAGTTATTAGGGATTGGTGCTCAAGGTAAGGTTAAGGTGAGCTTTTGGTTTTTGGTAAAGATATGTATTAAACATGCGATTAATCGAAGGGTGATATCGATTGTAGGTCTGGGGCTAAGAATTTCGTAGCACGCTAGCTTACTAGGTGTGTACATACACTGCACACACACAATGAATCGGCAAAAGCTGAAATGCCGAAAGCGGAAAAGCTGAAATGCCGAAAAGTCAAAAGTTGGGCTGCGGTAGTCAAACGAGTGCGTGAACACTCGTGGAGAGGAAACTGATAGGTTGCCTGAGGTCCACGGGTGATTCCGTGGACTTGGGTTGAGGATTGGCCAAATGGGCCGGAATGGGCTAAATGGGCCTAATGGGCTATTGAGCCCATAATAGGCAAAGATTGATAAGTGATGCTATGTGTTAAGAAATTTGTATGTGAGCATGAATATAATATGATTTGGGCCTGATGGGCTATATGAATGTGAATTGGGCCTAGTGGGCCATAAGAATATAAACTGGGCCAGATGGGTCATTTGAATAAGATTGGGCCTAGTGGGCCATGTGACAGTCCTAATGTGACCCTAGTCGGGAAGTGGTTTCGGGACCACTAAACCGAGTCATAAAAATAATTAACCGTCATAGTTGATGCTCATCATATGTACATATGCATGTGTGAAAATTTCATGTTTGAATTTTGTTAATTGTAAGTGAATTTTATCAAATAGGACTTATGTGAGAAAATTTAGAAATGTGCTAGGCAAATGTAAAGTGGCCTATTAATGCATATTGTGAAAATGATGGGTTTGCATGTCAATTTACCCAAATTAAAGCATAGTGGCTGGCCATGCTATGAGTGGAAACATGTCACAAACATGTTATGTTAGTGATGTATGTTAGGAACAATAAAATAAGGAGTATGGGTAATAAAGAAATGGAAAAAGGGAAGAATGTGTGTGATTGTTTCTCCCCCTCCCCATTGCCGTGAATGTAAGAAAGAAAACAAAAAAAAAGTGTCCATCTTTTTTCATTTCTCTTGGCCGAATGTTCTAAGGAAGAAAGAAAACAAGTTGTGTTCTTTGGTTCTTCTTGGTCGAATTGAGAGGAGGGAGGAAGGAGTGAAGCAATCGGTCATTAGGTCGATATTAAGGTAAGGAAGTTGATACTAGTTCTTGAAATCCTAGTTGATTTTGAGTGAGATATCAAGTTATTGTTGGTAACCCATGTTGAAATTGTGATTTTGGAATAAGTAAGGTTTTCGGCTATGGAGTTTAATAAGGGTGATGGTTGTGTTTCATGCTAAATCTAGATGAACAATGGTAGTTGCTTACATCTTGATGATTATGAGTTCCTTTCTTGGTTCTACCTTAGATCCATGAAGTATATTTTTATTTGGTGTTGTTGGAAGTATCGGCCATGGTATATCCATAAGTGTGATTTATGCTTATTGCATGGTAGGTAAGATTTATGTTTTGGATATATGTTTGGTTATAATCAAATTTGTGATTCGGCTCTTGCACATATATATATATGATTGCACATGATGTATTGGTATGACCTATATATTATCTCAAGGCATATATTTACACATGATGGTGCTTCGGTTATGGAGTAAATGATGGATGCGTATTGAGTTATAATATGTAATGCATTAGTTAGTAAAATGTATGCCATTTATGTGTGGTATTAAGTATATAATCGGCCTCAACATAGACATGCATATTCGGCCATAGGAAGAAGATTGGTGTTGCATGTATTCGGTTAGAGGCAAGCATATTGATGCTTTTGTCTTGGCTTAGAAAATTCGGCCAAGGGGGAATATTAGCTAAAATGTTGAGTTTGATTCATGATTCCATATATATATGTGACTCTAATGCCTAAAGTATATATGGGCTAAGTACCTTGAGGTTTTCTTTTGATGTTCGAATGAATTGTATTAAATTGCTTGATGTGATTAAAAATGCATATGACCATTGTGTAGTTGAGCTAGAAGGTGGCCATATGACCAATCAAACTCCTTGTCATATTCGGCCATAAGCTAGCATAATGAGACTTTAATAAGTTAAATTTGTTTGAATTAGCTCAAGAGCTTAGATGACCACAGTTGGATAAGGGAAAGGAAAAAGTTGTCGAATAGCCATCGAAATCGTTCGACGACATCCGAGGTAAGTTTTTGAGTAATAGAACTTAGATTATGATTTGATTAGATCATGTTTTAAGCAAATCAAAATCATGCTCTTTGTATGTGGCTATTGAGCCGAAATTGCAAGTGTGATAAGTGTCTTGTGTTTGAGCTTTGGTAATGAAAATGAAATACGGATGTGTCATGATTTATTGATATATGTGCTTGGTTATTCGAATGATATCCGGGTTAGGTCCCGAAGGCATTTGTGCGAGTTACTAAATCCGGGTTAAGTCCCGAAGGCATTTGTGCGAGTTACTAATTTCGGGCTAAGCCTGAAGGCATTGGTGCGAGTTACTAAATCTGGGTTAAGTCCCGAAGGCATTCGTGCGAGTTACTATAACCGGGCTATGTCCCAAAGGCATTTGAGCGAGTAGCTATATCCGGTTAAATTTCGAAGGTATGTGATTCGGGAATGAGCGATCTTGCTGTAAAAATTTCAGTTAATACGCTTGTAAAATCCCAACAATGAGGTATGTTTCATATGTGCATTGGAATAGTTGATTCCCTTCGAATAATATTGGCTTAGTCGAGTAATGAGCTTCCGGTATTTGGCTAAGATGATCCCTTATGTATGAATATAGGGGTTGGAATGTGAAGTAGGAATGATTTGAGAATATGTATATATGGGATTATCCGTTTAGTTATATGAATGCTATACTTCAGTTGTGCTTAAATTCTTTGCTCAAGACTTACTAAGCATTTAATGCTTACTCCGTTTCTTTAATCCTCTGTTTTATAGATTTTGGTTCGTCAGCTATCGGACTCGGGAATTTTAAAGTCGAAGTCGCCCACACTATCAAAGCCCCTTTCGGTATACTTTTAGTTGAACTTTGAAATGGCATGTATAGGACTACCCCTTTTTGTTGTGGGTCATGGACCCTTTGGATTTGTATAATTTTGGATAGCCATGCGAAAATGGCTTATATATGTTTTGAGCATAATGTTATAATCATTTGGTATGGATATGGTTATTGAGAGGTGTGGATATGCTTGACAAGGATTGGCCATTGGAATGGTTAATCACTATCATAATTTGTGCTATTTATGCTAAAAGGGCTAGTTGAATCATGGAAACTATGAAATAGGTAAAGTCTACCTTAAAGGCAGATGCTGGCAGCAGCAGTGGTGTTGATTTTAAAAATCAGTAAAAATAGTATGAATGGAATTAAATAGTGAATAAATTATGTAAATGAACCTTGATGAATCTATTTTCATAGGAAAGTAATGAAACGATCATATGAACAGTATGTTAAGAGATATTTAAGTGTTCGTGAGACAGGGCCAGAATGGTTTCTGGATTCCCTGTTCCGACTTTGGAAATTCATTATAAATTATCCAGAGATAATTAGAAGTCATGCCATATATTCATAGATTCCTTTTTGAGTATAGTTTCTATAGAAATAAACGGCATCAGTATTGAAGCCCTGTACAGGGAGATATCCAAGTCGTAATGTGAAAAGGTCAGGGTAGTCAAACCCTGAAATAGGGGAGACTTTAACTAATAAACTGTACTAATTTGCTCGACCAAAAATTCTATAAAAAAGTTTGCAGATGGAAAAATTAGTCTAGTTTCAGGGAAAAATTACAAAACTGATTTTTGAGTTTTGGAACTCAAGATATGATTTTTAAGGTGACAGTGACGCAGTTAGACAACTGCCTGGAAATTTTTAAAATGAACTGTGGAAGTAAATGAATTAAGTCGGTTAGCACCTCATGTTCGACTCCGGCAACGGTCTCGGGTATGGGGTGTTACAATTTAATTGGTATCAGAGCTACGGTTTAGTCGATTCTAGGACTACCGTAATGCGTTGGGTTTAGCTATGCATGCCATTTTATGTGATTAATTGATAGTGTGGTGATTTCTGACATTTGCAAATGTGTTTATTTATAGTAATGGATCCCGATCCCGACCGAGCGGTAGCTGATGATCTTGAGAGTGTAGCGCCTGCTCTCGTACAAGGGACAGCGCCGGCGGACTCTCAACCTAATGCTAGTAATCCGAATGATGAAGCTAGACAAGCTTTCTATAGCGTGATGAATGATTGGTTCAACCAATACATTCGAACTAATACGGCTGTTCCACAACCTCCATTCCCGACAAATACCACCCCCGCACCTACAATACCTCCGGTAACTGACCAAATAAGGTCAAATAAGCCCCCAATTGACAGAATCCGAAAACATGGGGCTATTGAATTTAAGGCTACAGACAGCGATGATGCCGAGCAAGCTGAATTTTTGTTGGACAACACTATCCGGGTACTCGATGAGCTATCTTGCACACCCGATGAGTGCCTAAAGTGTACTATCTCCTTGCTACGTGATTCTGCCTACTATTGGTGGAACACGTTGACTTCTGTCGTGCCCAGAGAGCAAGTAACTTGGGAGTTCTTCCAAACCGAGTTTCGAAAGAAGTATATCAGTCAGAGATTCATTGACCAAAAACGGAAGGAATTTCTTGAACTCAAACAAGGTTCCATGTCGGTTACCGACTATGAACGAAAATTTGTAAGGCTTAGCTGGTACGCGCGAGAATGCATTTCTTCAGAAGCCGTGATGTGTAAACGTTTCGAGGATGGGCTGAATGATGATATAAAGCTGTATGTTGGCATTTTGGAAATCCGAGAATTTGTGGCACTTGTCGAGCGAGCTTGCAAAGCCGAAGAGCTCAGTATGGAGAAAAGAAAAGCTGAGGTGGGAGCAAAGGAGTTTCGTAAGAGGTCTTTGGGGAAGCCCTTCCCATAGACATCGAAGAAATTTAGAGATGGCTTAGGCCGGTCTAGAGACACTTCGGGCTTTTCTAGACGAGATCGCGATCGACCCCCTGTGAGCACACGAGTCACTTCGATCGCCAATGTTGGAAATGATCGTCGAGACAGAACGGAGTGCCAGTATTGTGGCAAATGGCATTCTGGAAGTTGTAGATTCCATGACCGCTCCTGTTACAAGTGCGGGTCAGTTGACCACTTTATCAAAGATTGCCCGAGATTGTCTGAACAGAATGTAAATCAGAGTGGGAAACCGAGTGCTACCACTGCTCGAGGTAGACCATCTAGAAACACGAGAAATGTTAGTGGTGGTCAAAGAGGATCTAGAGATGCTACGACCAAATCTGAGGCTCGTGCTCCTGCTAGGGCTTATGCTATACGCGCACGCGAGGATGCTTCCTCGCCAGATGTTATTATCGGTACTTTTACTCTCTTTGATACTAATGTGATTGCTTTGATTGACCCTGGTTCTACTCATTCTTATATATGCGAAACCTTAGCATCCAGTAAGACTTTACCTATTGAGTCTACTGAGTTCGTAATCCGGGTGTCAAATCCCTTGGGTCGTTACGTGCTTGTCGACAAAGTGTGTAAGAAATGCCCCCTAGTAATTCGAGGTTCCTGTTTTCCGGCGGACTTGATGCTTTTGCCGTTTGATGAATTTGATGTTATTCTTGGTTTGGATTGGTTGACCGTGCATGATGCGGTTGTGAATTGCAAAAACAAGACTATTGATTTGAGGTGCACAAATAACGAGATAATCCGAGTTGAGTCTACGGACTTAAAGGGGTTGCCAGCTGTAATATCAGCAATGTTGGCCCAGAAATATGTAAGAAAGGGGTGCAAAGCATACCTTGCGTATGTACTTGATGACAAAGAGTTAGAAAAGAAACCCGAATCTGTGCCAGTGGTTTGTGAATACCCGGATGTTTTTCTTGAAGAATTACCGGGTTTACCACCTGTTCGGGAGGTAGAGTTTGGTATTGAGCTTGTACCTGGGGCTACGCCGATTTCGATAGCTCCATATCGTATGGCACCAACCGAGCTAAAAGAGTTAAAAGCTCAGTTGCAAGAATTGACGGATAGAGGTTTCGCTCGACCTAGTCTCTCACCTTGGGGTGCACCAGTATTGTTTGTGAAAAAAAAAGGACGGAACCATGAGATTGTGCATCGACTATCGTCAGCTGAATAAAGTGACAATAAAGAATAAATATCAGTTACCGCGTATTGATGATTTGTTTGATCAACTAATGGGGGCCTCAGTGTTTTCAAAGATAGATTTGAGATCGGGTTATTATCAGTTGCGAATTCGAGATTTGGATGTACCCAAAACTGCTTTCAAAACGAGGTACGGCCACTACAAGTTCTTAGTGATGCCGTTTGGGCTCACTAATGCCCCTGCGGTATTTATGGATTTGATGAATCGGATCTTCAGACAGTATTTGGACCGGTTCGTACTTGTGTTTATTGATGACATCTTGGTCTATTCAAGAGATGAGATCGAACATGCTGAGCACCTGAGGTTAGTGTTGCAAATTTTACAGGATAATCAGCTATATGCTAAGTTCAGTAAGTGTGAGTTCTGGTTAAGAGAGGTTAGCTTCTTGGGTCATGTGGTATCCGCATCGGGTATTCGAGTGGACCCGAGCAAAGTTTCAGCCATACTTAACTGGAAGCCTCCGAGAAATATTACTGAGGTTCAGAGCTTTTTGGGACTTGCCAGCTACTACCGACGGTTTGTAAAAGGTTTCTCGATGACAGCCACACCAATGACGAAGCTACTTCAAAAAGATGTTAAGTTCGAATGGACGGAAAAATGTCAGAAAAGTTTTGATCAACTGAAAACCTATTTGACTGAAGCTCCAATTCTAGTGCAGTCCGAATTAGGCAAAGAGTTTGTCATTTATAGTGATGCATCCCTACTTGGGTTGGGTTGCGTATTGATGCAAGAAGGTCGAGTTGTGGCCTATGCGTCGAGACAATTGAAGCCACACGAGAAAAATTACCCGACCCATGATCTCGAACTAGCTGCCATCGTATTCGCTTTGAAAATATGGCGACATTATTTATTTGGTGAGAAGTGCCATGTATATTCGGATCACAAAAGTCTCAAATATTTGATGACTCAAAGAGACTTGAATCTGCGACAAAGGCGTTGGCTTGAGTTGTTGAAAGATTACGAGCTTGTCATTGATTATCACCCGGGAAAAGCTAATGTGGTTGCGGACGCCTTAAGTCGTAAATCACTGTTTGCTTTACGAGCAATGAATGTACACTTGTCTGTTCTATCCGACAATGTGTTAGTGGCAGAATTAAAGGCCAAACCATTGTTGATTCATCAAATTCGGGAAGCTCAGAAAGTTGATGATGAATTGGTTGCAAAATGGGTTGAATGTGTTCCGAATGTGGAATCAGAGTTTCAAATTGATGATGACGATTGTTTGAGGTTCAGAAATCGGTTATGTGTTCCAAGAAATTCAGAACTCATTTCGATGATTCTGAACGAAGCTCATTGTAGCCGAATGTCGATTCACCCGGGGAGTACGAAAATGTACAACGATTTGAGACGTCAGTTTTGGTGGCATGGTATGAAACGAGACATTTTCAATTTTGTTTCGAAGTGTTTAATATGTCAGCAAGTGAAGGCGGAACATCAAGTGCCTACGGGTTTACTCCAGCCGATCATGATACCTGAATGGAAATGGGATCGAGTCACGATGGATTTTGTATCTGGGTTGCCAATGTCGGCAAGTAAGAAGGATACGATTTGGGTTGTTGTCGATAGACTGACTAAGTCGGCTCATTTTATCCCCGTACATACGGATTTTTCATTGGATAAACTAGCTGAATTGTATGTTTCTCAGATTGTGAGATTACACGGGGTACCGATTTCTATTGTGTCGGATAGAGATCCGAGATTCACCTCGCGATTTTGGAAGAAATTGCAAGAAGCTTTGGGTACCAAGCTGCATTTTAGCACCGCTTGTCATCCACAAACCGATGGTCAATCCGAGCGGATAATTCAGATACTTGAGGATATGTTGAGATGTTGCATCCTCGAGTTCAGTGGTTCGTGGGAGCGGTATTTACCTTTGATTGAATTCGCTTACAACAATAGTTTTCAATCAAGTATTAAGATGGCACCTTACGAGGCTTTGTACGGGCGTAAATGCCGTACGCCATTGTTTTGGACCGAGCTCGGTGAAAGTAAAATTTTTGGAGTTGATTTGGTTAAAGATGCTGAACAGAAAGTAAAAATAATTCGTGAAAGTCTGAAGGCAGCATCAGATCGTTAGAAGTTGTATGCGGACTTAAAACGAAGAAATATTGAGTACCAGGTGGGAGACAAAGTGTTTCTTAAGGTTTCACCTTGGTAAAAGATACTCAGATTTGGCCGTAAGGGCAAACTGAGTCCGAGGTTCATCGGGCCATATGAGATATTCGAACGAGTCGGTCCAGTTGCGTATCGTTTGATTTTGCCTCCTGAACTTGAAAAGATTCACGACGTCTTTCATGTTTCGATGCTTCGATGTTATAGATCTGATCCATCGCACATAATTAATCCATCAGAGGTTGAAATTCAACCTGATATGAGTTATGAAGAAGAACCGATTCGTATCCTGGCTCGTGAAATGAAAGAGTTACGAAAAAAAAGGGTTCCGTTAGTAAAAGTGTTATGGCTCAAGCACGGAATCGAAGAAGCTACTTGGGAAACCGAGAACTCTATGAAAGAACGATACCCAAACCTATTTACCGGTAAAATTTTCGGGGACGAAAATTTCTTAAGTGGGGAGAGTTGTGACAGCCCTAATGTGACCCTAGTCGGGAAGTGGTTTCGGGACCACTAAACTGAGTCATAAAAATAATTAACCGTCATAGTTGATGCTCATCATATGTACATATGCATGTGTGAAAATTTCATGTTTGAATTTTGTTAATTGTAAGTGAATTTTATCAAATAGGACTTATGTGAGAAAATTTAGAAATGTGCTAGGCAAATGTAAAGTAGCCTATTAATGCATATTGTGAAAATGATGGGTTTGCATGTCAATTTACCCAAATTAAAGCATAGTGGCCGGCCATGCTATGAGTGGAAACATGTCACAAACATGTTATGTTAGTGATGTGTGTTAGGAACAATAAAATAAGGAGTATGGGTAATAAAGAAATGGAAAAAGGGAAGAATGTGTGTGATTGTTTCTCCCCCTCCCCATTGCCGTGAATGTAAGAAAGAAAACAAAAAAAAAAGTCCATCTTTTTTCATTTCTCTTGGCCGAATGTTCTAAGGAAGAAAGAAAACAAGTTGTGTTCTTTGGTTCTTCTTGGCCGAATTGAGAGGAGGAAGGAAGGAGTGAAGCAATCGGTCATCTTAGGTCGATATTAAGGTAAGGAAGTTGATACTAGTTCTTGAATCCTAGTTGATTTTGAGTGAGATATCAAGTTATTGTTGGTAACCCATGTTGAAATTGTGATTTTGGAATAAGTAAGGTTTTCGGCTATGGAGATTAATAAGGGTGATGGTTGTGTTTCATGCTAAATCTAGATGAACAATGGTAGTTGCTTACATCTTGATGATTATGAGTTCCTTTCTTGGTTCTACCTCAGATCCATGAAGTATATTTTTATTTGGTGTTGTTGGAAGTATCGGCCATGGTATATCCATAAGTGTGATTTATGCTTATTGCATGGTAGGTAAGATTTATGTTTTGGATATATGTTTATATTTGGTTATAATCAAATTTGTGATTCGGCTCTTGCTCACATATATATATGATTGCACATGATGTATTGGTATGACCTATATATTATCTCAAGGTATATATTTACACATGATGGTGCTTCGGTTATGGAGTAAATGATGGATGCGTATTGAGTTATAATATGTAATGCATTAGTTAGTAAAATGTATGCCATTTATGTGTGGTATTAAGTATATAATCGGCCTCAACATAGACATGCATATTCGGCCATAGGAAGAAGATTGGTGTTGCATGTATTCGGTTAGAGGCAAGCATATTGATGCTTTTGTCTTGGCTTAGAAAATTCGGCCAAGGGGGAATATTAGCTAAAATGTTGAGTTTGATTCATGATTCCATATATATATGTGACTCTAATGCCTAAAGTATATATGGGCTAAGTACCTTGAGTTTTTCTTTTGATGTTCGAATGAATTGTATTAAATTGCTTGATGTGATTAAAAATGCATATGACCATTGTGTAGTTGAGCTAGAAGGTGGCCATATGACCAATCAAACTCCTTGTCATATTCGGCCATAAGCTAGCATAATGAGACTTTAATAAGTTAAATTTGTTTGAATTAGCTCAAGAGCTTAGATGACCACAGTTGGATAAGGGAAAGGAAAAAGTTGTCGAATAGCCATCGAAATCGTTCGACGACATCCGAGGTAAGTTTTTGAGTAATAGAACTTAGATTATGATTTGATTAGATCATGTTTTAAGCAAATCAAAATCATGCTCTTTGTATGTGGCTATTGAGCCGAAATTGCAAGTGTGATAAGTGTCTTGTGTTTGAGCTTTGGTAATGAAAATGAAATACGGATATGTCATGATTTATTGATATATGTGCTTGGTTATTCGAATGATATCCGTGTTAGGTCCCGAAGGCATTTGTGCGAGTTACTAAATCCGGGTTAAGTCCTGAAGGCATTTGTGCGAGTTACTAATTTCGGGCTAAGCCCGAAGGCATTGGTGCGAGTTACTAAATCCGGGTTAAGTCCCGAAGGCATTTGTGCGAGTTACTATAACTGGGCTATAGCCCGAAGGCATTTGAGCGAGTAGCTATATCCGGTTAAATTCCGAAGGTATGTGATTCAGGAATGAGCGATCTTGCTGTAAAAATTTCAGTTAATACGCTTGTAAAATCCCAACAATGAGGTATGTTTCGTATGTGCATTGGAATAGTTGATTCCCTTCGAATAATATTGGCTTAGTCGAGTAATGAGCTTCCGGTATTTGGCTAAGATGATCCCTTATGTATGAATATAGGGGTTGGAATGTGAAGTAGGAATGATTTGAGAATATGTATATATGGGATTATCCGTTTAGTTATATGAATGCTATACTTCAGTTGTGCTTAAATTCTTTGCTCAAGACTTACTAAACATTTAATGCTTACTCCGTTTCTTTAATCCTCTGTTTTATAGATTTTGGTTCGTTAGCTATCGGACTCGGGAATTTTGAAGTCGAAGTCGCCCACACTATCAAAGCCCCTTTCGGTATACTTTTGGTTGAACTTTGAAATGGCATGTATAGGACTACCCCTTTTTGTTGTGGGTCATGGACCCTTTGGATTTGTATAATTTTGGATAGCCATGCGAAAATGGCTTATATATGTTTTGAGCATAATGTTATAATCATTTGGTATGGATATGGTTATTGAGAGGTGTGGATATGCTTGACAAGGATTGGCCATTGGAATGGTTAATCACTATCATAATTTGTGCTATTTATGCTAAAAGGGCTAGTTGAATCATGGAAACTATGAAATAGGTAAAGTCTACCTTAAAGGCAGATGCTGACAGTAGCAGTGGTGTAGATTTGAAAAATCACTAAAAATAGTAGGAATGAAATTAAATAGTGAATAAATTATGTAAACGAACCTTGATGAATCTATTTTCATAGGAAAGTAATGAAACGATCATATGAACAGTATGTTAAGAGATATTTAAGTTTTCGTGAGACAGAGCTAGAACGGTTTCTGGATTCCCCGTTCCGACTTTGGAAATTCATTATAAATTACCCAGAGATAATTAGAAGTCATGCAATATATTCATAGATTCCTTTTTGAGTCTAGTTTCTATAGAAACAAACGGCATCAGTATTGAAGCCCTGTACAGGGAGATATCCAAGTCGTAATGTGAAAAGGTCAGGGTAGTCGAACCCTGAAACAGGGGAGATTTTAACTAATAAACTGTACTAATTGGCTCGACCAAAAATTCTAGAAAAAAATTTATAGATGGAAAAATGAGTCTAGTTTCAGGGAAAAATTACGAAACTTATTTTCGAGTTTTGGAACTCAATATATGATTTTAAAGGTGACAGTGACGCAGTTAGCTAACTGCCTGGAAATTTTTAAAATGGACTGTGGAAGTAAATGAATTAAGTCGGTTAGCACCTCGTGTTCGACTCCGGCAACGGTCTCAGGTACGAGGTGTTACAGGCCATATGCATGTATATAGGGGTATTGGGCCTAGTATATGATGACTACATAAAACTTAATTAATTAATTGAGACCGTGGACAAGTCTTAGGGTTATGGTGTGGCAACAGGTATACGCATGTCTAGGATTGGATCTAGGGAGAGCTTGGTACTTAAGCGGTCTTAATGACCCACCTCCTCTTCTCTGGGATCCTACCTGGTGCATAGTATTCGTTCATCCTAGCTCGCGGGACTTGTTAATGGGCCAAGGTAAGTGAAAACCATAATTAAGGGAAAATTACCGAAACGCCCCTAAGGGCGAAAATAACCAAAATACCCCTATGTGTTGAATGTAAGTTTTATGGATGTAACATGCATATATATGATGTTCTGCTTAGGTTGCATATGGGGTGGGAACTATGGAACGGAGGAAGTATATGAGGATCACATGGTTGCCTGACAATCGTAGATCCACCAACGGCTTTTAAAGCCCAATATGTAATTGAAGGTAGTTCCACAATCGGGCTACCATTGGTGTGTGGGCTGGGTGGGTCGATATCTATATCCCCACATGGTGTGACAGGGGATGGATTTGGTGTGTACCGGATAGATAATTTGGATGGGATTGCATTGCATGTTTGATGATATCTCTTTGAATGCCTGTTTTTCATCGAGGGTTGTACAAACTGAGTTTGCGAAAACTCACCCCCTATTTTATTTTATTTTCAAGTGATGCTCAGTAGAAGGTTCGATGTTTGGAGGGACTCTGGGTGGCCGGCTAGCAAGATAATTTGGACTTGTTTTTTTTAAGCATTTAAGTTTTTATTTCTTTTTAAGTGTGTTCAGATCATATTGTAATAAGGTTTTCATCATGTTATTACTACCTGAATTATTGTAAGAAATGGGCCAGATAGAGCAGGGCCCCCTGCTGTTAATCCAGGGGTGCCACCTTGTGCTGATTGTGGGAGAAGTCATGGAGGCGAGTGTTGGAAGAGGATGAGAGCTTGTTTAGCTTGTTGGTCTATGGAGTATAGGATCAAAAATTGCCCTAAAATGCTTGGCCGAGTACCACATACGAGCCGAGGTGATGTACAACCACCGAGGGGTGGTCAGCAGTCGCCCAGAGGACATGGTCAGGCTAGGGGTGGAAACGATTTGGGCCGTGGAGCACCAGGCAGAGGTACTGGTCATGCTGAGGCGAGATAGCCAGCGTTGGTCTATGCAGCACGTTGTCGAGAGGACGGAGATGCTCCAGAGGCGGATATGGTGTGCTATTTACTTATAGTGTGCTATTTACCTAAGTTTGAATTAGAGTGCGCAGCGGAAGTGTGGTGTGGTAGTCTGTCTTAGTAGTTGGAAATTTCGAGGATGAAATTTCTTTTAGGGAGTAAAGTTGTAACGCCCCAAAAATCTCAAAATCCAAAAATCCCAAAATCTTGAAATTTTCTTTTTGTGCTTAATAATTCCGGTTAGGTGCTAATTACGCAAAAGTAGGTCTTGGTCAAGGTTTGAGTTTGAATTAAGGGGTACAAGAAATTATAATTTAATTATTAAAAAAATCAAGGTTGGCAAGTAGTTAGGCTTTTAAATAAAGATATGGGAAAATAGCAGCAAAAAGCCTTGTGGAGGAGTGGCTAAGTGACGCCACTTAGGGTGTAGGGAGGTGGCTTTAGTAGATAGCAAGGAGATTCGAGGTTAAAATCCTAGCTTAGTATTTTTTTTAGGAGTTTAATTTTGGCCTTGTAGAAGGTTGGAAGTGGCGTGGAGATGGACTCCAAGGGGAGTGTTCAGAAGAGAAAATTTAGGAAATAGATTGGGGAGTTATCAGGGAGAAAAATAAGGAGATGAGAAGGGGGAAGTGATGGAGCCGAATAGGGAATTGAGGGTCAGGCAATTCGGCTATAGGGGCTATAAATAGGTGCCGAATGGGGGACGGCCAGGCTAATGCCGAGTTCCCTTCATCTTGTTGTTAGAAACCTTTTTTCCTAAAAGCCGAAAACCCTTTGTGTTACTTTCTTTCTTTGTGCCGATTTTCCCTCTTTTCCTCTATACAATTTTCTTTGTTTCACTTTTGGGTTAGTCGATTCCTTCTTCTACTCTTCTTCTTTAATTTGTGCCAAATAAACCTTATTCACCATACTAGTTTAAAAGCCAAAAAGCCGAATCTCCCTTGGGCCGATTACTCTTTTGGTGTAAGTACCTTATCTCTTTTTCGGCTAGTATTGTTAATACCGATTACTTCCCTTCCTCACTCTTTTTTTAATCAACTTTGGTAGGGAATTAGTATTGGATCTCAGATTTTAGCTCTCTGCCGAATTGCTTCTTAGGTGTTTTGCGGTTTTGGTAAATATTTCTCTCTTATTGGCTAAGGTTGGTCGACTGGTCTTAAATGAGATAAGGGGTGAATTATGTTGGATGTGAGTCCCCTAGTATTTGGGTTTTAATAAGTAAGATTAATGTAGATCTAAGGAGTACGTGATTAAGGAAAAGCTATTAGGGATTGGTGTTCAAGGTAAGGTTAAGGTGAGGTTTTGGTTTTTGGTAAAGATATGTATTAAACATATGATTAATCGAAGGGTGATATCGATTGTAGGTTTGGGGCTAAAGAGATCGCAGCACGCTTGCTTACCAGGTATGTACATACATTGTACACACACAATGAATCGATAAATGCCGAAATGCCGAAAAGCTGAAAAGTTGAAATGCCGAAAAGCCGAAAGTTGGGCTATGATAGTCACAAGAGTGCGCGAACACTCGTGGAGAGGAAACCAGTAGGTTTCCTGAGGCCTATGGGCGATTCTGTGGGCTTGGGTTGAGGATTGGCCAAATGGGCCGAAATGGACTAAATGGGCCTGATGGGCTATTGGGCCCATAATAGGCAAGGATTGATAAGCGATACTATGTGTTAGGAAATTTGTATGTGAGCATGAATATAATATGATTTGCGTTTGATGGGCCATATGAATGTGAATTGGGCCTAGTGGGCCATATGCATGTATGTAGGAGTATTGGGCCTAGTATATGATGACTGCATAAAACTTAATTAATTAATTGAGACCGTGGATAAGACATAGGGTTAAGGTGTGGCAACGGGTATACGCATGTCTAGGATTGGATCTAGGGAGAGCTTGGTACTTAAGCAGTCTTAATGCCCACCTCTTCTTCTCTGGAATCCTACCTGGTACATAGTATTCGTTCATCTTAGCTCGTGGGACTTGTTAATGGGCCAGGGTAAGTGAAAACCATAATTAAGGAAAAATTACTAAACGCCCCTAAGGGCAAAAATGACCAAAATACCCCTAAGTGTTGAATGTAAGTTTTATGGATGTGACATGCATACATATGATGTTCTGCTTAGGTTGCTTATGGGGTGGGAACTATGGAACCGAGGAAGTATATGAGGATCGCATGGTTGCCTGACAATCGTGGTTCCACCGACGGCTTTAAAAGCCCAATATGTAAATAAAGGTAGTTTCGTAATCGGGCTACCATTGGTGTGTGGGCTGGGTGGGTCGATATCTATATCCCTACATGGTGTGACGGGGGACGGAGTTGGTGTGTAGCGGATGGATAATTTGGATGGGATTGCATTGCATGTTTGATGATATCTCTTTGAATGTTTGTTTTTCATCGAGGGTTGTACACACTGAGTTTGTGAAAACTCACCGTCTCCTTTATTTTATTTTCAGGTGATGCTCAGTAGAAGGTTTGATGTTTGGAGGGACTTTGGGTGGCCGGCTAGCAAGATAATTCGGACTTGCTTTTTTTTAAGCATTTAAGTTTTTTATTTCTTTTTAAGTGTGTTCAGACCAGATTGTAATAAGGTTTTCATCATGTTATTATTATTTGAATTATTATTATTATTTTCATTGTAATTACGATAGGTTGAACATGGATTTCTTTAATTATAGTATATTTTCTACGTTTCCGCACCTAGGTTTTTTTAGTTAATTAAGGTTTCTTTTATTTTAAGAAAGGTTTTCAATAAAAACACGATTTTCGCTAAAACACTTCAATGTGACACGCCGAATTCGGCAATAATGTTCGGGCCAAGTTTAGGGTGTTACACTAGGTTAGTCCAAGAATCAACTAAACCATAGCTCTGATACCACTAAATGTAGCACCCCACACCCGTGCCTTATGCCGGGACAGAATACGTTGCGTTACTAAATTTAAACACATGCATTCAAATGTTTTTGAGTCACCAAGACTTGATCAAATTCAAAACATTTTCAAACTTTTTGTGTGAATTAAATTCTAAATTTGAACCTACAGGGGTTTTCACACGGCCTGACACACACCCGTGTCTAGGCTAGCCCATGTTTAATAACCTTGACATTCTGTTTCTGACGTTAACAGCCCTTAAGGGTCACACGGCCAAGGCAGACGCCCGTGTGCTAGGCCGTGCCCTCAACACGGCTGAGACACACTGTCGTGTCTCTGCCCGTGTGTTTACTACCATGCATACTGACTTGTGAAATTTATGTGCAGGGGACACACGGCCATGTAACACGTGCATGGGGTTGATCGTGTGTCACATACAGCCTAGACACACGCCCGTGTGCCTACCCGTGTGCACAATATAAGGCTATTTACCAAGCCCTATGCCATGCTGAAACACAATTTAATACCAACCAACATATCAAAGTCTAACTTAATATGATTTCTCAACCGACAACCATAGCTAACGCCTATATACGTTTCATATATTCAACCATGCCAATAATTTTACATTCATGAAAGACTATCTTGCATTCGTATAATGACTTTCAAAAGTAATCATTTTCATGAACTTATACAAAATGAGTCAAATACTAAAACAAGCCGACACATTTGGCCCCAAAATAAATTCAAGAGTTCCTATACATGCCATATTGAAAATGATAAAACTAGCTATACCAAGTGCTCTTAGGATAGTGTGACTGGCTTTCCCAGCGTAGTCGATGATTCTCTAATTTCGTTGGCGACACTATAAGAAAAGGGAAAGGAAAGAGGGTAAGCCTGAGAGATTAGTAAGTACATATATGCAAATAAGTGTGATTAGAAACACATTCGTCAAACAATGGCTTGTCATACTTAAATGATGTATCATTTTAAGCTTACTATCTTGCCCTTCACTTCTTTATACATACTTACTACATCTCATCACATACTAAGGTCCTATTCAAGAGTTTAGTATACGTACCTGTAATTACCCTTAAAATGCTCAAGTTCATTCTCTCCACTGACATACCTCATTTGAAGTATCACCAACCCATTCATCAAGTTACCTAGTGAATGGTCAGAAATACTAATGGATACATGGATGGTTACTCTTAAGAGCTATAAAAGTAGCCAAGGGTACCTCATACTTTGTAATACTTACATAATTGAGCTACTCATAGGTCTTTTTACCAATTCAGTACCCGGACCCTATAGTTCTGTCATGTAATGCCCGCTCATTGAGCTATTCACGGGTCTGCACACAAAGTCAGTACCCAAACCCATATTACATATTCCACTTATCTCATGAACTCAGACTCAACTCACGAGTTCAGACCATTCAATTTCTCATGACTCACCTTTTGTATTCCATATTATTTCCGAGGTTCAACAGGATTTTGTATCTAACTTGATGTTGTCGCACTTGTTCATCATGTAAGTTACTCTTATATCGCATTATTTATACTTCCATGGTATTGAGTAAGATTACGATACCCGATAAAAATAAAACATTCAAAGTAAGCTACAATGACACATTATTTACATATGTACTTACCTCAGTGCAAAATGATGGGAACGAGCTTAATCCTCGTAAACTTTGTTCTTTCCCCGACCAAGACCCGAATCACATTTTCTTGTTCTAAAATGTCAAAAATTAGCTTATTTAATACACAAGTTATTTAATTCAAAATGTTCATTTTACCCTTAGACCCGAAAATCGAGTTTTATCACATTTTCCCATTAACCATGCCTAGCCAATTACTTTTTATACTAGAAGCAGCCCAAAATTCTCATTATATCATACATTTATCACCTATTCTACAACTTATGCAAAATGACCCTTTTTTAGGGTTTTCATGAGGAATCTTTTCACAAAAGTCGTTTATTTCACAACCATGATTCATTTTCTTCCATAGAATTTCACAAAACAAAATGAACTCTTTCATAGTAAAACCCTAGACTTTCAACCATTTTGCAAAATAGTCCCCTCATTTGAGAGCTCATGCTACAAGGGTTCTAAAAGTACAAAAATCATTAAGAAAGACCATCAAAATCACTTACTTAAGAGAGTTTCAAGTTGCTAAAATTTTAAAGCTCAAAAACCCCTAAAATGGCTGGATTATCAGTGGTGTAGAGAAGAAGAGAAAAATATGACAACTTTTCTTTTCTTTTTTATTTTTTAAATTGCTCATGTCATCAAATACCAACCCTACTACATTTTGCCTTTTTGACTCTCATTGTCTCTATGGCAGGCCATGCCATAAATAAGGGCTTATTTTCTCCTTAAAAACCCTTAATTTTGGTTCTCTAGCTATTTGGCATGTCTATCAAGTGAAATTGAACTTTTACCCTTTATGCGATTTAGTTCTTTTTTGCAATTAAGCTCTCAAACGCTAAAATTTATTCACCAAATTTTTCATGCACTTTTATAATCATGCCATCACACATAAAATGTGACAGTCCTAATTTGACCCTAGTCGGAATGTGGTTTCGGGACCACAAAATCGAGTCATAAAAATTTACTTTAATTTTTATTACATATATTTAATGTGTGATAGTGTGTGTATGAAAATTTAATGTTTTAATTTAGTCTTAGGAATGTGAATTTTCTTGAAAGGACTTAGTTGAGAAACTTAGAAAAGATGATAGGTAAATCGTAAGGATCAAATAACAACAAGGTGAAGCAATGATGCTTCTTCCACTAAGTTGAATTTTATTGTAATTTTTTTATGTTAGTTAATGGTTAAAATAAATTAAAGAAAGGAATTAATAGGAAAAAGATGAATAAAATAAGAAAGGGAGAGAAAGTATTCATCTTCTTCCTCTTGCAAATGCCGTAAGCTAGGGAAAGAAGGAGGAAATTTTCTAAGACATTTGGCCATCCTAAGTGGTTGATTAAGGTAGGACTCATGTTAATTTTATTAAATTTTTGTGAAAATCTAGTTAGTAGCCAATGTCTTATTATATCCCATATGTTAATTTTCTACCTAAATAGGTGACTAAATGGCATACAGTTAGAGGGAGGTAAATGCTAAGAGTATGGTGCTTTTGGTGTTGTGAATGGAAATAGTAGAAAGGTGAAAGAAAATTAGGGTAGATATGTAGATATATGTGGATTTATATGATGTTATAAATAGATGTGAAGCTATGCTAGTTTAGGAAAAATTCGGTCAAGTGTTCATGAGATGAAAATATGTGTGTAAATGAATTAAAAATGATATTGTATATTCGGCCATCTAATTAAGTACATAGGTGATGTTGAATTTAATTTTTGCACATTCGGCTATATAGGTATGCCCAATTGTGATATTACCTTTGATTATATATAATCAACTAAATGAGTAATGTTGGCTTATAAGTTGAGTTTGATTCATGATTATATATATATTTGAATGTAAACCTATTTGAGATAATGTTATGTTGAGTAGTGACGATGCATTCAGCCTCAAGGTAATAGATGAATATTTGTTGAAGTTTTAATGTCTTGAACAATTACGGTTGTAAAATGTAATGAAAATTATTAGACTATATATGTGAGAAATTAGCAAGGGTGGTTGCCGTATATACAAATATATATGTGTTATATATGTATGTGTAATTGGATTATTGATAGTAAGGTGATATTATATGGTTATTAGCCGAATAGCTCAAAAGCATAAGATAGAAAGATAAAATTTTACCATGTGTTTCTTATGATATAAAATCATTAATATTTTGATATAAATATCTAGCAAGACGGTTAAACTAGTTAATTTATTTGATTAAGCTCAAGAACTTAAAGGAGGGGGATCAAGCAAGGGCAAAGCAAAGAACATCGACTAGCCGAGTTGGAACCGTTTTACCCAGCACAAGGTAAGTCCTTAAGCATTTTGTAAGGATGATTAGTTTGTGCATAAATAATACTAGTGAATCATGAAAGAATACCTTTTGTTAGGTGTTCTTTTGAAGCGATATATATATTATTAATGTGACCGTATATGCTATTTGAATTAAGTAAGTTGCCATATTATAATGAGTTAACTTTGGCACTATGTGTGCGGAATTAAATGTCACTTTGTGTGTAGATTTTATATGCTATTTGAATTAAGTAAATTGCCTTATTATAATGAGTTAACATTGGCACTATGTGTGCAGAATTAAATGTCACTTTGTGTGCTGATTTTATATGCTATTTGAATTAAGTAAATTGCCTTATTATAATGAGTTAACATTGGCACTATGTGTGCGGAATTAAATGTCACTTTGTGTGCAGATTTTATATGCTATTTGAATTAAGTAAATTGCCTTATTATAATGAGTTAACATTGGCACTAGGTGTGCTGAATTAAATGGCACTATGTGTGCAGATTTGAATGTTGATGCATGAGTGAAAATTTCAGGCACTATGTGTGCGGTTTAGTATGGCACTATGTGTGCGAGCTTAATTAGCACTATGTGTGCGAATTTGGTTGATAATATAATGTGCAGGAAAAGAATAAAGTGATAGAACTATTAACTAAAATATCGAATTTGAGACATGAAATGTATATGTATGAATTTATCTAGTGCATCATTGTTTCATGCTTTAAGGAAATGGATCTAGATCAATTGGGTTATTTTGATATTTGATTGGGTAGAAGGACTTGGCTTAAGATTGAGCCAATAATCTAAGTAATTATGGCATAGTTCGGTATGGATGGAGTAATAGATCTTACATTATTTTTCTTAAGATCTTTTATCAATGGAATGTATTATATTGCTTATGACTTACTGAGTTGAATACTCATTTGGTGTGTTTACTTGTCTTTTATTTAGATTTCTTTGATCCATTTTGTGTGCTCGGGACCATCGTTGAAGTCATCACACCAGCTTGCAACATTTTGGTACCCTCTTCTTAGTTGGTCTAAGTGAACATTTCGGCATGTATAGGCTAATATGTATTTGTTTGAACTTTGATATGTATACTTCTAGCCATGCAAATATGGCTTAAATACTAAGTTTGAATTTGGTTATATTTAATCATGGTATAATTTGTATTGGCTATAATGTTTAATGCTATTAATGAATGATATATATATATCTATAAAAATTATACATATGCTTGAGGGTTGATAATGCTAAGAAATCTTGACTATGTGTTTTTGGGGTGGTTCTATTATGACACAATATAAGTGATTAATTGCAACGTGGCTATTGTATATGATCTTAGTATTTAAATTGAGATAGCATAATGGGTCGTCTGGTTATGTCTGAACATAACATGCAATCGTATGATATGGTTGCTATATGATGTAAACTTATGTAATAGTTTTGATTGAACTTGATAATGATTAACTATGTGTTCCGGCTATGTATGAATAAGGATCGTATATGGGAGTATAATGAATTATGCATTATTAAAGATGAGCTTAACGCAATGAAGATGATAGAAATAAATGCATGGAAATTTTACGAATAAGTATTTGCTTCAGTAATATCTCGTAACCCATTCCAGCGATGGAAACGGGTAGGGGTGTTACATAAAAGAATATTAAAATAATTTTTCTAACTTCAAAGTAGTGGTTTCGAACTGACTAGGCCCAAAATCGAGCTGTTACATATGGGTTATGGGTGTTACATTTAGTGGTATCAGAGCTACGATTTAGCCAATTCTCATATTTGACATAGCGAACACAAGTTTAGCTATACATGTCATTGTATAAATTGTGATAGTGTGATGGCTCCTAATCATTTTAAATGCTTCAACTTCAATCCAAAGAGTTGCATTTGCGTCTGGCAGGAAAGGCCCAGGCTGAAGTGAGGGGGCAAAACAAGCCTTCTTTTAAATGACGAATGAATGGTTTACTTAGTATCTGAGAACAAACCCTACTATACAACAACCTTCCCCACCTGCTCCCCAACCGATTCTTAAGGTACCAAAGGGTGCCGAACCTATTAGAATTGGTAAGCCTCCGATAGATAAAATCTGCAACCATGGGGCGGCAGAATTTAGGGTTACCACAGATGATGATCCAAAAAGGGCTAAGTTTTGGTTTCAAAATACTATTCGGGTTTTTGATGAACTATCCTGCACACCTGCTGAATGTCTGAAATGTGCAGTATCCCTACTGAAAGATACAACTTATCTGTAACACCCCTTACCTGTATTCGATGCCGGAACAGGGTACGAGGCATTACCGACTCACATCACAAGCAATCATACAATTCTAAGTCATGAATTTGCGTCTAAATTAAAACCATTTGCAATTAATCATAAATTCCCTAATACGAGCCTATTAGGTCCTAAACATGCTTTGGAAGTGGTTCAGGACTAAACCGAGAACTTTAGAAATTTTTACAAAACTTAGAAAATTTTTCACTATACAAGGGTCACATGCCCTTGTGGATATGGGACACGCCCGTGTCTCGAGCCCGTGTAACTCTCTGACTTGTAACCCATGAAAACATTGAGATCACATGACCAAGTCACACGCTCGTGTGCTAGGCCGTGTGGAAAATAAATTTTCATAAAATAGGTATAGACTTCACACGCCCAGGACACACGCCCGTGCCTGAGGCCGTGTCATCCACACGGCTGAGACACATGCCTGTGTCTCTACCAGTGTGCTCAATTCTGAGCACTTTGTTTGTCAAAATTATGGTGCAGGGGACACACGGCCTATACACATGCCCATGGGGCAGACCGTGTGTCACACACGGCCTAGACACACGCCCGTGTGTCTACCCATGTGAACAAAATAAAGGCTATTTACCAAGCCATTTGTCACTCTAATTCACACATACACTTACACCAAATCAAAGGCACAAAACATGGCATAATTAGGCAACCAAACATCTAATATCATTCTTACAACATTTATCATGTTCTAAATTAATGATACTAATTTCAAATACACAAAGTATCATTAAACTACTTTCATGACACCTATTTGTGGATAAGATTATCATAAAGAACATTTCCAAACATTTCACATTCATGCTAAAAATCACACTCCATCATACACCAAGCATACCATGACCATAACACCAAAGACATTGGCACATATACATATATAAATGGGCTTACAACCATTTTAGCCAAAACAAGCCAATTACATGGCTAAGTACCAAATAAACTTAAACAAATATAAGCCAATACATTTGGCCAAACCAAATGACACATATAACAAAATGACCAAGTCCCTATACATGCCATACTTTCAAAATACTAAGATCATCAAATATCCAAAATAACAGATTTGATAGTGTGAGGAAAATCTCCGACGATCTCCGATCTGAGTTAGCTTGGCAACACTATAAAAACATGGAAAATAAATAGAGTAAGGTATATAGCTTAGTAAGCTCATATGTAAGAAATAAGCAACCAACCTTACGTGTAACATTCAAAAAATATAACATAATTAAATGTACATTTACCATGGTCTCATAATCATAGCTCATTCCATCACAAAACTTACCTTATATTCATCATTTCAAGCATTTCTTAGATATGAGCTTCAAGTACATACATGTACCATCTCGAAAGGAATTTACACATAATCTCATCTTTGACATACCCATGAACCACTCAGAATAATAATGCCGGATACTTGGGATTCTTGCACACTAAGTGCCACATATGTAGCAAATACTACCTCAAATCTCATATCACATAGTTGCTCGCTCTCGAGCTATCAACGGGCCTGCTCACACAAGCTATCAGTCAAGATGTAGCTACGTAGTGCTGCTCACACAAGCTGTCAAGTATTCGCAACATACGCCAGTATACTCAGTCACCGGTAGGACGTACAAGACCAGCACCCGAATCACATAATCACATAACACATACTAACCCTAGTGACATGTCACTTGTATCCTACCCTATTCCTAAGGTTCAACGGGATTTCTTGCTTATCGATTCATCTTCGAACTCATTCGTAAGATTAAGCTCATCCACATTTATCAAACATACAATTCATGCAATATTAAAGCAATAAAATACAATCATATTAAAACTTATTTTTAACATAACCTTGGTACAGTAACACCCCTTACCCATATCTGATACCGGGATAGGGTACGAGGCATTACAGAACTTAAGCAGAACCAAACATATAGAAACAAGCTACAAAATTTCATTCAACTAAAACCAATCAACTAAAGTTAATTTGTCCCTATTATGGACCTACGAGGCCCAAAACATACATTATTGCTGGGCCGGGACTAAACTGAGAACTTATGGAAATTCTAAGAAAATTTCTAGGTTAAACCCTCACATGCCCGTGTGGAGGCAATGCACACGTCCGTGTGCTTGAGGACATGCCCATGTCCCACACCCGTGTGGAATTATTGGATTTATTTTCCAATTCGAACCTACAGAGGTTTTTACACAGCTGAGCACACACCTGTGTGCTTGGCCCGTGTTCCTCACACGGCTTGGGACACGTTCGTGTCATAGCCCATGTGATTTTAGCGAGCGTTCTATTTATGACGTCATTATACAAATTTGAGGCACACGGCCAAGCACACACCCGTGGCCAAAGGCCGTGTCCTCCACACGGTTGAGATACACGGCCGTGTCTTTGCCCATGTGTTTACTACCATGCATGTTAACCTAAAATTCAAGGTACAGGGGACACACGGCCGAACGACACGCCCATGGGGCTGACTGTGTGTCACATATGGCCTAGACACATGCCTATGTGTCTACCCATGTGGACCATTTGGAGGCTACTCTCCAAGCCATTGGTCACCCTTAAACAATTATACACTTCCATATGTTCAATGGAATATCCCATAATATATTTGGACACTTAAACTTGCAACATTATAGCATCACTATGACTCATTTTACATACTAGTCCCTTAGTATTCACACAAACTTATCTTTTAGTCATTCCACACCAACTTCATGGTTTGCCATATTCCTTATTATCAATCCATTATGAGTGCTAAATCATGCAACCACATTCTACCAAATGAATAGTCATCCATCAAACCAATACATACACATCTTAGTATGCATGTAAAGATAAACATAGGGATACTTCCCAATCATTAATATGGACCAAATTACATGGCCACATACAAAATAATCAATGCCCAAATGAGCCATTATACTTGGCCACTTCAACATGACACATATACACAAAATAGACAAGTTTCCTACACATGCCATGACCAAAATAATTGAACCCTTGTTTTTATACCCAAAATCCTTGAAGATAGTGTGATCCGAGCTCCGACATCTCCCGATCCTTTGAGCTAGCTTGACGCATCTAAAAGGAATAGAAAAGAGAGGAGGGTAAGCTATAAAGCTTAGTAAGTACACATACAAATAATCTACATTTTGCAACTACTGAATAACTAAGCATAATTGCTTATCCATTATGATACTTTTCATTATGTCATACATATACTTACTTTTCATATTCATATGCACATGCTTATCCAAATACATGTCTTTTCATATACTAAGTCCTCATAGGGTTTTAGTACATACCTGTGCCATTCTGCACACACATGGCCTACTTAAATTTTACTTTCGAAATTCATATTACGTTACCTATTGAACACTTGGAATATGATTCGAACACACAGAAAGAATACACCGAAGTGCCTGAATGTAAACTTGGCTACTTGACAGAAAGTTCACTTAAGTGCCTCATATCACAGAATCACATGCCGCTCTCAACGGGGCTACTCAAAGAGCTAAGAGAGTATCCAAACACAACTCAGGATACCCAGCACCCGGACCCTAGCATGTATCACATATTAAATGAGCTCATAACACACATGACTATCCTAATGACATGTCACTTGTATCCTCAACTATTCCTAATGTTCAAACGGGATTTTAAACTTCCAGACCTTTACCGAACGTACTCACATAATGGTTTCTTTCACATGGCCAACGTCTCATAATCATATAGCAAAACATCAAAACATGATATATTTTCAACATAGCCAAATAAGCATATTAAGCATACATATATCAATAAATCATTTAATAACAATAATTAATGTATTTATTTGCATATGTACTTACCTCGGTACAAAATATTAGAAATCGAGCCTAAACCTCGTAAGCCTTGTTCTTTCCTCGATCAAGGCCCGTATCTTGATTCTCTTGAGCTATAATACCAAATTTAGCTCATTTAATACATACATTACTCAAAATGACCAAAATTCATACTTGGGTAAAATTACTATTTACCCCTATACTTTCATATATTTGCAATTTAGTTTCTAAGCTCGAATAATACAATGTAAGGGATTTCCTAGTTACCCAAGCCTAGCCAAACATTTTTCATGTTCATAATAGCCCACTTTTTTCTTCATTTCACATTTTCTATCCCTTTTCTACAACTTTTACAAAATAGTCCGTAAAGCCATTTTCATGAAAATCTACTTAATAAAAGTTGTTTACCCTCCTTTAAACTCTCATATCCTTCCATAAATTATCAAAACTTAAGCTTTTCATGCATGTGTAAATTTCTAAACATGAACCCTAGCATGAAATATGGGTAGAAATAGAGAGAGCAAGTTATCGAGATTTCAAAAATACGAAGAACATTAAAAATGGGGCTTGGGAGCACTTACTATTGAGCTTGGAAAGCTTGAAAACCCTAGCTATGGGGAACCCTAATTTTCGGCAGCAACATGGAGAGAATGAGCTGATTTTTGGCTTATTTTCCCATTTTATTTCATTTATAAACTAAATGACCAAAATGCCTTTAATGCCTTTCCTTCAAATTTTTCCATACAAACCCATTTTTGTCCAAAAACTTAGAAATTTGGAAAATTGCTTTTAAGACCTCCTAATTAATAATCCAAAGCAATTTCATGCAAATTTATTCTAGAAAACAAATTTTTCAACTTATTCAATTTAGTCCCTAATTTCCAATTGGACACCTTATACTTAGAATTTCTTCATGAAACTTTAATACATGCATATATTCATATTCTAAACCTTATAACAATGATAAAAATAAATATTTTAACGTCAGATTTGTGGTCCCAAAACCACTATTCCGACTAAGCCTTATTTGGGGATGTTACAAGTACAAAATGGTTAATTGTTCGATTTAGTCCACAACTTTGTTCTTTCCCCGGTCTAGGTCAGAACCTCGTCTTTCTTGATCTATAATATCAAATTTAACTTATTCAATTACCAAATTATTCAATTTAATCCTAAAAACACCTTATGGCAAAAATTACATTTTTGCCCCTAACTTTTCAACTTTTTACATTTTAGTCCCTAGGCTCGTAAAATGATTTTCATTCGATTTCTTCATTACCCAAGCCTAGCTGAATATTATTAGTACTTATATCAACCGAAAATTTTCATTTATTCACATTTTTACACACATTTTACAACTTTTACAAATAGGTCCTTATTTGACATTTTCATCAAAAATCACTTGGTAAATGTTGTTTACCTAACATCAAACATATTAGACATCAAAACACACAAATATTCTACATGGGAAAAATTTTAGACTTTGATTTTCTTTCAAATTACTCCTTGAAATAGCTAGATTAGGTTACTCTGATCTAAAAAATATAAAAATCATTAAAAATGGGACAAGAACGGACTTACGATAGAGCTTGAAAGCTTGGAAAAACCCTAGCTATGGAGACTCTTCAAATTTAGCACAATTTGGATGAAATTAGAAAGATGAACATCTTTTATTTGTTTAATTTTGTCTTTATTTACCAAATGACCAAAATGCCCTTAATGCCAAACTTTGAAATTTCACCTATCCATGTTTATTTTTGTCCAACTTAAAGTATAATGGTCTAATTACCATTTAAAGACCCCCAATTTAAAATTTCATAGCAATTAGACACCTCTAGCTTCTAGAACATACATTTTGCTCCTATTGCAATTTAGTCCTATTAGTCAAATTGGACACCTTATCGATAAAATTTCTTAACGAAACTTTCACACAATTATTTAATCATACTATAGAACTTAAAGAAACTATAAAATAAATATTTCTACTTCAAATTTGTGGTCCCAACCCCACTGTTCTGATTTGACCCTAAAATGAGTTGTTACATTATCATTGGTGGAATACCATAATTTCAGTAGTACCGAGGGAGAATGTCACATGGGAATTATTCCAAGACTAATTCAGAAAAAGGTATGTGAGTCAGAGATTTATGGATCAGAAAAAGAAAGAATTTCTAGAGCTCAAACAAGGAAACATGACCGTATTCGAATATGAACGGGAATTTGTTCGACTGAGTAAGTATGCTAGAGAATGGGTTTTAACCAAGGTTAAAATGTGTAAATATTTTGAAGAGGGCCTAAATGAAAATATCAAGTTATTGATTAGGATTCTCAAAATAAGGGAATTTGCGGCGCTAGCTAGCTGAGCACACGAAGTTGAGGAACCGAGTAAAGAAAAGAAACAAGCCAAAAAAGTAGCTCAAGTTTTTGGAAAAAGAACTATGAGTAAGTCACAATAATTTTCTTCTAAGAAATCAAAGAAGTATTATGATCGTGTGACCACCTCAACAAGATATCTTGGAAGAGAGCGTGGCTTTTAGCGTTCTAACCCGAGGTCTTCATCTCTATCTGTGACTAGTGTGGGTAGTGTCGGTAATCCCAAACTGAAATGTAAACATTGTAAAAAATTCCATCATTAGGAATGTCAGTCTAGAAACGGAGCATGTTTCAGATGTTCTTCATTTGACCATTTTCTCAAGGATTGTCTCGAAAGAGTTGAAAAAGAAATAGAACCAGCTTCGAAGCTGAGTAATCCTGTTTCGAGGGGCATTCCACCCCGCCATTCCGGTAATGTTGGCGGTAGTTGAGGTACTACCAAGGATACAATAGTTAGATCTAAGGCACAAGTGCCAGCAAAGACATATGCTATTCGTGCTAGAGAAGATGCCCCTACGTCAGACGTCATTACTAGTACATTTTCTCTACTTGATGCTGAAATTACTGCATTGATTGATCCTGGTTCCACACATTCATATATATGCACAAACCTAGTGTCTATTAAAAATTTACCTGTTGAATTCACTAAATTTGTGGTTAAAGTTTCAAACCCCCTAGGTTAGTGTGTTATAGTGGATAAAGTCTGTAAGAATTGTCCATTAATGGTAAAAGGTTATTGCTTTCCGGCTAACTTGATGTTATTGCCATTTGGTGAATTTGATGTGATTTTGGAAAAGGATTGGTTGACCCGATATGATGCAGTGGTAAATTGTAAGTAGAAATATATTGTATTGAAATTTGAGAATGGTGAATTGCTTCGTTGAATCTGATAAACTAGATGGATTACCTAATGTGATTTCAGTAATATCAGCACAGAAATATGTTAGAAAGGGGTATGATGCTTATCTTGCGTATGTGATGGATACTAAAGTATCTGAGTCAAGAATTCAATCAGTACCAGTAGTAGGTGAATTTTCCGATGCATTCCCAGAAGAATTACCTAGTTTACCATCGGATAGAGAAGTGGAGTTCTCTATGGATCTTGTTCCGGGTACAACACCTATATCCATAGCACCTTACAGGATGACTCCTACTGAATTGAAAGAGCTAAAAGTACAGTTGCAAGAATTGATTGACAGAGGTTTTGCCCGACCTAGTTTCTCACCTTGGAGTGCCCCGGTTTTATTTGTAAAGAAGAAGGATGGATCGTTAAGGCTGTGTATTGATTACAGACAACTCAACAAAGTTACAATAAAGAAAAAGTACCCATTGCCTCTTATTGATGACTTGTTTGACCAGTTAAAGTGTGCTACTATATTTTCAAAGATTGATCTCCGTTCTGGTTACTATCAACTATGGGTAAAAGAATTGGATGTGCCAAAGACAACTTTTAAAACCAGGTATGGACACTATGAGTTTCTTATGATGCCATTTGGCTTGACTAATGCACATGCAGTGTTTGTCGATTTGATGAACAGAATTTTTAGCCCATATTTGGATAGATCTATGGTGGTGTTTATAGATGATATTTTAGTTTATTCTCGAGATGAAAGTGAACATGCTGAGTATTTGAGAATAGTGTTGCAAACTCTACGAGAGAAACAACTGTACGCCAAATTCAGTAAATGTGAATTCAGTAAACGAGTCATTAGAGAAGTTAGTTTTCTTGGGCATATAGTATCTGCTAAAGGTGTCAGAGTAGACCCGAATAAAATTTTAGCCATTGTTAATTGGAAGCCACCAAAGAATGTGTCTAAAGTCCGAAGTTTTCTGGGAGTGGTTGGTAATTATCGGAGATTTGTAAAAAAAAATTCAATGATAGCTTCTCCGATAACTCGTTTACTACAAAAAGGTGTAAAGTTTGAGTGGACTGATAAATGCCAACAGAGTTTTGATAGATTAAAAGCTTTATTGACAGAATCACCTGTGTTAATCCAGCCTGAATTGGGTAAGGAATTTATCGTTTACGGTGATGCGTCATTGAATGGTTTAGGCTATGTTTTGATGCAGGAAGGTAAAGTAGTAGCCTATGCTTCAAGACAGCTAAAGCCACATGAAAAGAACTACCCGACACATGATCTTAAATTGGCAGCCATAGTGTTTGCACTAAAAATCTGGCGGCATTACTTATTTAGTGAAAAATGTCACATATTCACTGATCATAAAATTCTGAAATACTTGATGACATAGAAAGATTTGAATTTGAGACAGCATAGATGGCTTGATTTATTCAAAGATTATGATCTTGTTATTGAATACCATCCAAGGAAAGCCAACGTAGTGGCCGATGCTTTAAGCGAAAAATCCCTGTATACTTTGCGAGCAATGAACTCTCGATTGTCATTTTCTGATGATGGATCAATTATAGCTGAGTTGAGAGCTAAACCAATGTTTTTGCAACAGATCCCTGAAGCTCAGAAAAATGATAGTAAGTTGCAAGCAAAACGGGTACAGAGTGAATCGACTCCTGACTCAAAATTTCAGATTGGGACTGATGGTTGTTTGTTATTCAGAGGCAGAGTATGTGTACCAAAAAGTTCATAATCGGTACAGAAGATTTTGAGTGAAGCTTATAACAGTAACATGTCTATATCCTGGTAGTAATAAAATGTATAACGATCTGAAAAAGATACACTGGTGGCTGGGAATGAAATGAGATATTTCTGAGTTCGTATCTACATGTTTTATATGTCAGCAAGTAAAATTTGAACATCAGTTGCCTTCTGGACTATTGCAGCAAGTCAAGATACCAAAATGGAAATGGGAAAGAATTACCATGGACTTTGTAAAGGGATTACCCCTGTCTCTAAAGAAGAAGGGTGCCATTTGGGTAATTGTTGATAGATTGACAAAGTCTGCACACTTTATTCCGATATGTATGGATTATTCCTTGGATAGATTGGCTGAATTATATGTTTCTAAAATTGTTAGATTGCATGGAGTTCCTGTCTCCATTATTTCAGATAGAGATCCTCGGTTTACATCTTGATTCTGGAGTAAATTGCAAGAAGCTCTGGGTACTCAATTACACTTTAGTACTGCATTTCATCCCCAAATAGATGGTCAATCTGAACAGGTAATAAAGATCCTAGGAGATATGCTTTGGTGTTTTGTACTTGAGTTTGAAGGTACATGGGAAAGGCATTTGCCTTTAGTTGAATTTCTTATCATAACAGTTATCAGTCTAGTATTAAAATGGAACCGAATGAAGCCTTGTATGGACGCAAATGTAGAACTCCATTGTATTGGACATAACTCAGTGAGAAAAGGTTACACAGAGTTGATTTGGTCCGAGAGACTGAGGAAAAAGTGAAGGTAATTTGAGACAGCTTGAAAGCAGCCTCTGATACTCAAAAGTCCTACTCTAATTTGAAATGAAAAGAAATAGAATTTCAAGTCGGTGACAAAGTATTCTTGAAAGTGTCACCTTGGAAGAAAGTCCTTCGATTTTGACACAAAGGAAAACTCAGTGCACGGTTTATTGGACCATATGAGATTATAGAAAGAATTCGATCGGTTGAATATTGTGTAGCTTTACCACCAGAACTTGATCAGATTCATAATGTTTTTATGTGTCTATGTTATGATGGTACCGATTCGATACATCACATATTATATCTTTGATAGAGGTAGAGATTCAACCTGATATGACATATGGTGAAGGACCAATCAAAATCTTAACCCGGGAAACAACAGAGTTAAGAAATAAGAAGGTAGCTTTAGTAAAAGTTCTTTGGCAACGACATGGTATTGAAGAAGCTACTTGAGAACTAGAGGATGCTGTGAGGAAGCAATACCCAAATCTTTTTACTAGTAAGATTTTTGAGGACGAAAATCCCTAAAGGGGGGGAGAGTTGGAACAACCCATTTTTCAGTGAAATCAGAATAGTGGTTTCGAGACCACATATCCGACCCAAAAATATATATAATTTATTTTTATTTCATTATATGGTCCGTATTTAGGCATGTCATGTGAAAATTTTGAAACGAAAATTTATCGATTAAGTGCTTAATTACGAGGAGTAAATCGCATAAAATGTGAAAGTTGAATTCTAGTAGCTATAATGGTCAAATAGCTATGGAATTCAAAACTTAAGGTCCTTATATGGTAATTAGACCATTAAGAAAAGTATGTAGATTTTTCTTGGTGACTCATCCATGGAATTATAGAAAAAGGGTAAGGACTAAATTGGAAATACTAAAATACTTGATTAATTAAAAGATGAAAAGAAATATATCATCTTATTTTCATCATCTTCAACCTAAAATTTTATGGAAACCCTAGGAGACTGAGGGGAAACTTTCAAGGCTTAATTGGGTAAGTTTTCTTGTCTGTTTTTAGAAATTTTGGTATTTTTGAAACCGGGATAGCTTAATCTCTCTATTTGAGGAATTAATTTGAAAAGTTACCAAGGCATAAAAATGGGTTATGGATGCATATGCTGAAAATTAGAAATTTATGGTAGAAAATGAAAGATTATTGATAGACAAACAATTTTTACAAAGTTATTTTTGATGAAAACATGATTTAGGGACTAAAATGAAAAGTTGCAAAATTTGATGAAAAATTCTTAAATTTTATGAACACGTATGCTGGAGAATTTGTAATCGGGCTTTGGTTAAGCTTGGAATAAGGAGTAATTTGCATAAATTTCATTTTCCGAACCTAGGGACAAAATCAGATTTATGGAAAAGTTAGGGGCAAAATGGTAATTTTGCCTAAGATATAAATTGAGTCCATTTAAATATGAAATGTGTGAAATTGATGGTTAAATTCATTTATATAGATCTAGACAACACTAATTTGAGGTTAGATCGAGGAAAAGGAAATATTTCAGATTAGTAGACTTTTACGCGAACAAGTGTCGAGGTAAGTTCATGTAACTTAATCCGACATGTAAATATGTTTAATTGAATGTTGTGTTGTATGGAATGTGATTTATATTGGTGCACATTACTTGAATGTTACAATAAGAAACTTTATACATGCTTGAAATGGTGATAAAAGGGTTAATGTGACAGCCCTAAAGTGACCCTAGTCAGAAAGCGGTTTCGGGACCGCTAAACCGAGTCACCAAATTATTTGAATATGATAATTATTGTCTAAAATATGTGAATATGAATGTGTGAAAGTATCGTGTCTTAACTTTGTCATTTGAATGTGGAAATAGCTAAAAAGGACTTGTGTGTTAAAACTTAAAAATGTGATAGGAAGAATTTAGAGGGCCGAATAATGCATGGTATATAACAAGGAGGACTTGCATGTCAAATGGACCACTATTAAATTAGTGGACGACAATGATGAAAGTTGACAGGAAAAAATATGTATTTTGTATTGTAAAATAATAACCTAATGAATTTTATATGATTCCATGTTAGTAATATAATATTTAATGATATTATAAGAGGAATCATAGAATAGAATAAAAGAAAAAGGGAGAGAAGAGAGCTTTATCTTCTTCTTTGTTTTTGCTGTTCATTCGAATGGAGGGAGATGTAGGGAAAAACCATTGTTTTGGCTTGTTTAGAAGCTAAATTCTTCAAGCAATTATTAGTTCTTCAAGCAATTCGCTAAAGGAGAGGGAGACGACGGTAGTAAGAAGGGGAAAAAGCTTGCTTTAAGATACGTACAGTTGGGAGAGAATTTGGGTAAGTCCTTGAGATTAATTTTTTTTGTTTTATAATTTCATGCGCTATTTTAGATTTTTGCTGCAATTATGTTGTTAAAAAAATGGATGGATTGAATGTGGTTCGGTAAGAATGATGGTTGCATTTTTTTTGCTAACTTATTTTGGACGGATGTAATATGTATTTGCATGGATGCTTCACATGTTAAATGTTGTCTCCAAGTATAGACATAAGGAAGGTAAATTAAAATCGAGCCACAAACTTGATTGATTTCTTATGTATTTAATGTTATTGATCTCCGAGTTGAGTAATTTCGCTGCTATTCAAACGAATAAGAATTTATTTCTATCCGATTTAATACTTTTTACTGCTGCCCAAATTTGTGGAGTTCCTTTTCTCTCTGAATGAAATAATGTTCCATTTATGAGGTTTGAATACTAAAATACTTATGCTGGTTAGTTTGGTTAAGTCAATTTTGTTATTACACGTTAAACAATTGTATATTGTCTGATTAAATGTTGTCCAAAGCTGGACAGTCTTATCATGTTTGTTAAATTAAATGCTTGAGATAATAGAGTGTAATGCTGTCCAGACAAGACATTTTGTTATCTGTTTCTCGAATTTAAATGCTTGCTTAATTAAAGTTGCAGTATTGTATAAAACATGAAAAAAAAATTAAATTAGTACATTGCATGATCTTCAATGATTAATTAAATGCTTTTTGATGGCTTTGACATATCATTATCAAACTATAAGACAATATATATACGAGTATTGTATGTATAAATATTGAAATTTTATATGTAATGTGATGTTTGTTTGTGTGTTTAGAATGAAATGCCCTACTAGTGAGAACTCAATCATGTTTAATTGTGAGCCTTTCTTGGCCTTTGTCAAATTTTAATTGCTTAAATTTCTATAGTTTCCTACTTATGGTTTCGGTTGAAGAGTTCATTTGATACAAGGGAAAAGAGAAAGTAGTTGAATAGCTGATCCGAGACTGTTCGAAAATATTCGAGGTAAGTTTTAAGTGATTAAACGTTGAGTAAATTCAATTATAATAGGACATGATGAGTTGATTTAATAAGATATGATGTGGCCATGATATGTTCTAAGCTCAAATGGTAAGTTCTTAAGTGTTTGAGCTTGGGAATTTAAGGGTAATTTGAAATAGTCTGCTTAGGACAGTAGCAGTAACGTGACTTTAGAAAATCACCATAAGTTTATGGATTTGAATTAGAGGCTGAATGAGACATGAAATTAAATATTAATGAGTCTAGTTTCTTATAAAAGAAACCGTGTAAGCAAAGGAATTTCCAATAATGAGATACTTAAAGTTGTGCGAGACAGCGCAGAATGACACTATAATCCTCTGTTCTGTTTTTAGAAAATCATTATAAATTGTAAAAAATGGTTATAAGATAAAATTTATATTCTTAGACTCCTTAATGAGTCTAGTTTCAAATGAAATCAAATACAACACATTTTGAATTCTGTAAAATGAGAAATTTGATTCGTAGTGAAGAGTGGTCAGATTAGTCAAACAGTGAAACAGGGGAAACTTTAAGAAAAATCTGGTATTTATTGGCCAAACATAAAATTCTGGAAATTTTATGGATGGAAGATATACGAGTCTATATTCAGGAAAAATTTACGGAAAGTGATTTGGAGTTTTGTAGCTCCAGTTATAAATAATTTAGTGACTATTGCTCAGGAAAAACAGCTTGTGCTGAATTTGAGATTGTGTTGTAAACCTTGATAAACTTGTTTTAGTTGCTCATAAGCTATTGATTAAACCCATACGTGAATTCTAAATTGTGATATTGGAAAATGATAGATGTAGATTCAACCAAGACAGTGTGTATACGAGAAAGTATATGTGGTATGTGAAGTATATTTGGATAATTGTGATGTGAATACATGAAAATCTATATTTTGATTTAGGATTCTATGTGATGGATGTGAACATGCATATATGAGATAAGGCCTAATGGCCGATGTGATGAATGTGAAAGTGTATATATGTGATAAGGCCTAATGGCCGATGTGATGAATGTGAAAGTGTATATATGTGATAAGGCCTAATGGCCGATGTGATGAATGTGAAAGTGTATATATGTGATAAGGCCTAATGGCCGATGTGATGAATGTGAAAGTGTATATATGTGACAGGGCCGAATGGCCAACGTGATGGATGTGAAAGTGTATAAATGTGATAAGTCCCGAAGGGCATTTGTGTCAGTACTATATCCGGGTTAAAACCCCGCAGGCTTTATGCGAGAATATTATCACTGATTAATGTCCGTAAGCTTCGTGTTCGTACTATATTCGAGCTCTAAAGACCCGATGACTACGTGTGGGGATTTTGTCCGGGTAAGACCCGATAACTTCGTGTAGAGATTATGTCCGGGTAAGACTTCGTAATAAGAATTGCTTATAAATATATTCAATGCGAAAGGTTAAACAGGTATGTACTCCAAGTTTATATGTGAGCTTGATTTGCACTAAATCATAAGGTAGTTATGTGATGCATACGAGAGCAATCTATGAGACTATTCCTATGATTATGTGACATCGGATCAGTGTGAGAGGTTATGTGAAATCATACGATATATCTATGTCACATGAGCTCACTTTTATATGAAAGTTTATCTGCCTATTGTATATGATGAGATGTGCATATTCGGAAAAGGGATGGTATGCCCGAAGGAAGAGTGAAATAAAATATACGAACAACTATGTTATAATTTGATTGTTATCTGTTGACACTGCTTAAAACTTACTAAGCATTGTAATGCTTACTCCGTTTACTCTGTTTCCTCTGTTTTATAGATCTCATTTGGAAGCTACAGGCTCGGGGATCATCAGCAACTAGTCACACTATCACTATCCATTGTTTGGTACTGCTACGTTTTGGATTATCTTATGGCATGTATAGAATAGACTAGTGGCGGAAGAATATTTTTGGTTAATGTATATAAGCCATGCGAAAATGGCATCTTTTGAATGTTTACTTAGTGAAGTTTAAATTTTACCTCTGGTTGTGCTTAGTACTTATTTAAACGAACGATCTTTATTTCAAGAAAAAGTTCAAAATTTTACTCTTCTGACATGAGTTACAAGTCCGGTAATGCCCCTTACCTATTCTGGCGACGGTTACGGGATAGGGGTGTTACAGTTAAGTCCTGATTGAATGTTGAATTCGATGATTGTATGCGCTTTCCTGAAACAAATAGGGTCCTGTATTTGTTGGGGACGGGATTTAGCTCAGATGAGTAATCCCAATGACCTTGTTATAGAAAGGATTTAGCCTGGATTAGTAATCCTGATATAATATCTCTCGAGTATACGTTATGATTAGGGTTTAGCCTGGGCTGGTAATCCTAATCGAGCTCCTCTGAGCATACGTTATAAAAAGGATTTGGCTTGAACTGGTAATCCTGTTATAGAATATATGGCTCGAAGGAGTGTTTCTTGGTTAAGTGCCCCAAGGGGTAACCTCGATAAGAATTGACAGATTAATGAGTTGTACACCTTGAATGTACTATTTGAGCCTTCATCAGAATTTCAATGATTCAACTAACATAGAACTCTTGACATGGCATAAGAATCTTGAGATGGAATAATAATGACTTGAAAGAATATTTCTTGACGAGCTCATCTATGTTACTTGATTAATATGAATATTTTGGTTACTAACATGTTTGATTGGATGTATGTGATTAGGCAATTTAGCCAAATGGATGGAAACATAACTTTATATGCCTAGATTTTAATAAACAAGATTGGTAAGTTTAGTTTCCATTATACGAACTTACTAAGCATGTAATGCTTACTCCATCTTATTTTTCCCTTGTTTTATAGTGCTCGGAAGCTCGTGAAGGTTGGAAGATCATTGGAGCATCGTCACACTATCAACTAGCATTTTGGGTATGTTTAGTGAAATCATTTTGGGTATAATGGCATGTATAGGACAAGTTGGCTAATAGTGGCTTGAAAATGATGTTTTGTAACCTAGCTATTGGAATGGCTAGTAATGGTTTATTTTGATATGATTAAATAGGTTATGATGATATATTCATATGTGATATGTTATGTATATGTGATCAAATGATGCTAATGCCTAAGTTATTTCAAGGTAGGTTCATAAACACTTATGCATGTGGTGATATGCCTTCTTGAATGATGAGGATTGCCCAATTTGAATGCTTGAATTGGTTGGTATTGGATGTGTGTCTCAAGTGTAGGTCATGGGTGGAATTTTGGGTGAGAAATGAAGCTAGAAATGGCTTCATTTTGTCCACACGGGCAGACACACGAGCGTGTGTCTGGATCGTGTGAGACACACGACCTGGTAAGATGGGCATGTGGTTAGGTCGTGTATCCCCTGCACCTCAATTTTGAGAAACAGAATGCCCAGAATTGGGCACACGGGCGTGTATCTTAGCCATGTGTGCTGCACGGCCTAGAATACGGGCGTGTGTCTTGGCCATGTGAAACCTGCACCTAATTTTGAATTGAATTAATTAACCTCACGGTCTAGCACATGGGTGTATGGAATGGCTGTGTATGCAAGCCAGAGAGTTACACGGGGTTGAACATGACCTCCAACACGGGCATGTCCCAGGGTCACACAGGCGTGTGAGCCCTGCACCATGGAAAAATTTTGAAATTTCGCAAAAAATTCTTGGAGGACCCAATTAAGTCCCGTTTCAATTTTAATGCTCGTACTGGGCCTAGAGGGCCTGAGCAAGGGATGTTGTGGATGATCTCTATAAATGAATAGTAATTGACGTAGATTAATTAAAAATGTTCTGGATGTTCTGGTAATGCTCTAAAACCCTATTCCGGCGACGGGTACGGGTTAGGGGTGTTACATACCATTGGACATGAATTGACGGATCTTGATTTGTACACCTCGAGTGTACTACTTGTTTATCCATCGATATTTCAAATAAATACAACAGGTGACAATCCAGACATGAGAAGATATGAATAATAAAATGAGTTATTACACATATCTGAAATACAAGAAAATGATGATACATGACAAGTGATATATGAAAGTCTGAGATGATGATATTTGTCCATGGAAATTATTTGATGAGAATGTTCATCCTTGATTATAGACTTGTACACGTTGAGTATACTACTACTTGTGTGACCTTGATATTTCGAATGATACGAGTAAAGTTTCGACATGAAATAGTCTGAATTTGAGATAAACTATTATGAAATTATACTTGTAATATAAAGAGATGATTCATACATGTTAAATGAATACATGTTGTGGAAAGCATATGTACATGGAAACTTGATTGTCGTTAAACCCATATATGTTTTGATGTTATTATGGAATATATGACTAACAAGGGAAATGAGGATGTGTGTAGGCTTGAAGTCAAATTGATTGAATATGCCTTACATAGTTACCCCAAAATAGATTGAATGGTAAGTTAAGTACCATGTTATATGAACTTACTAAGCATTTTATGCTTAATTAGTTTTATTTCCCTGTTTTAGAGTAAATCAGAAGCTCGTTGGATTGGAAGCTTGGCGGAGATCACTCACACTATCCATCAAACTATTTCGGTACATATGGTAAATTAATTATGGTTATAATGGCATGTATAGGTTATATTGGCCATATTGGCATGTAAATGTAAATGATTATTGTAATCTAGCCATTGGAATGGCTAGTGATGATTTTGTTTTGGTACATGTATATATGTATTTAAATTTATTTTATGGAGATAACATAATATTTATTATTGATTGATCGAGAAAGGTTAAATGAGTATGCTTATAAAAAGTAAGTTTAAGAGCATGAATGTATGAAACAATTTATCATGTTAGATGTTATAAATTGCTTGAATTCAATGCTTGGATTGGTTGGTATTTGGATGTAAGTTTTGTGCAGGAAATTGGTATGATTTTGGGTGAGAAATGAAGCTAGGAATGGCTTTATTTTGTCCACACGGGTAGATACACGGGCATGTGTCTAGACTGTGTGTGACACATGGCTTGGTACATGGGCGTGTGGTTAGGCCGTGTGTCCCCTGCACCTTAAATTTGAGAAAACAGAATGCTAAGAATTGAGCAAATGAGCAGAGACATGGGCATGTGTCTTAGCCGTGTGTGCTACACAGTCTGGAACACGGGCGTGTGTCTTGACCGTGTGAAACTTGCACCTAGTTTCGAAAGAATTTAATTAACCACACAGCCTAGCACACGAGCGTGTGGCATGGCCATGTACACAAGTCAGAGAGTTACATGGGGTCAACCACAGCCTGTAGCACGAGCGTGTCCCAGGATCACATGGGCGTGTCCCTTGGACCACACGGGCGTAAGCCCTGCACCTTGGAAAAATTTTAAAATTTTGCGAAAAATTCTTAGAGTTTTCGATTAAGTCCCGATTCAATTTTAAAGCTCATATTGGACCTTAAGGGTCCATTTAATGGATGTTAAGAATAATTATGGAAAGTGAATAGTATTTTGTTGTAAATTATATGAAAATATTCTAAAAGTTACGGTAATGCTCCGTAACCCTGTTGTGGTGACGAATACGGGTTAGGGGTGTTACACGACACCTCCTCAAGTTCCATCTGTTCCAAGCTCAAGAACATATAAAGAACTTTGTTGACAAAAAATGGTCTAATCACATCTTCTAAATAGGTGATTTGGTTTATTTGAAACTTCGGCCATATCTCCAGCACACTGTGAGGAGAGTAGCTAATCAAAAGCTTTCCCCAAGATTTTTTGTCCTTTCCCTATCATTGCACGAGTGGGAAAAGTAGCTTATACACTCCAGCTTCCTCTTGGCTTATGAGTTCATCCAACATTTCATGTTTCTCAACTTAGGCATCACATTAGTAGACAACCAGTTCAATCCTTTCTTCGCCTGGATGGTGTTGTGCTCAAGGAGCCAATTCAAATTATGGAATGGCACATGGTGAAACGTAGCAACCAAGTTGTCACACAAGTGTTGACAGAATGGGCCAACAGGTTTCCTAAAGATGCTACCTAGGAGAACATTCACGGTCTATAGAATAAGCTCCCTGATTTTGATCCTTAAGAACAATAATCCCTTTTGACCTAGGGAGTACTGTAATGGGCTGAAATGTTAGTCATTTTTACCGTTATTAAAGCACCTCATTTTTAGCTTTTAGTTAAATAAACCATTGAGTTTCATGATTAAATGAAATGGTGAGTTTTACATTCACCAATACACTGTATTTGGGGTCAGGTTTGGATGGCTGGGAGTTGTTAATTGGAACAGTGTGTTCCATTAGTTAACAAGTAGCCTAATAGAATTTCAAATTTTTTATAATGTTTCTATGCCTTTAAAACACCAATAGCAGTTGATAAAGTATATTATAAAATTGGTTATTGAATGAAAAACATGTTTCTCTTCTTCCTCTCACATTCTTCTCTTTGTTTTCTTTCTCTTTTCTTCTTCTTAGAGATCCGTCAAAATTGATGATGCTTTAAATTTGTTGATGGAGATATTAAATGTGGGTTTTTAACCTTAATGTTTGTTTTTTGAGTTTTGGCTATTGATTTCCTAAGGGTGGAATCCTTTTGTTTTTGGTTCGTAGTGGTGTAAGTCAAAGGTTTAAGGAGTAGCGATGTTGCTACTGTAATTTAGATAATCATAAGTACTAGAGTGGTTGTTGCATGGTAGGGATTGTTTTGTATTTAAGTTTGAGTTTTGAGTTGTTCTTGAATGTCAATGAGTGGATTTTTTAGCATGGTGGAGATTCTTTAATGTTTTATTTTTAATTTAAGTGTTGTGTTTCTTTGGGTGGGTTTTTTAGTTATTATTGAATGCTAATAAGACTGGGTGATGAATTGGGTGATTGTTTTGTATGTAAGCCTGGGTTTTCTAGGCAAGAAAAAAGAGACAAAAAAGAGAAAGAAGGAAAAATTGTGATAGGTGGACTTTTTTAGCTATTCTTTAAAAGCTGTTGTTCATAAAGGTTGTGCACTTTGATAGGTGACGGTGTCGTTACTTCCTTTTAGTGCAATAGGTGGTTAGGCAATAGTTTTATTATTGAGAATTTTGAGGTCGTTGTCTCCCCTGAATTCCATCACTCAATTGTTAAGGACGTGGTTATAGATCCTAGTTCTTATAGAGAGCTTATAAATGCCTTGCTAGTTGAAGTCTGAGAGCAATTATCAATGGTGCATGATTTTAGAGGTTGAGAGAGATCGCAACTTCAGGAATAACTCTCATATGGTAATTTTTTCGTCTCCTCTACTTATAAATTGTTGACATCTAATGCTTCTATATAGAGGTGTTCATGGGCCGGACTCGGCCGGGTTCGAGCCGGGCTCAAGTAAAAAATGATGCCCATTTATTGGGCTTGGGCCGGGCCGAGCCCAAAAAAGGGCCTAAAATTTTTCCCTAGCTCTACCCGGATAAAAATACTAAAACCCAAGCTCGGCCCAACCCGGCCTACCCGTATTAATTTTTTATATTATTTTTAAATATTTATAATACATCAAAAATACTAAAAACATCAAAATAAATATTTCCCAACAAATTGAAAATAAATTTTAAAAAATATGTAAACTTAAATAACACTAAGATAGATGCAACTTAACAAGCAAATGCCTCTAAAATAATAATAAAATTAACAAATGCCTTTAAAATAATAACAAAATTAATAATAAAATAAGTTTTATACAATACCCAAACAATAACAACAAAATAATAGCAACATAATAGTAAAATAGTAGCAAAATAGGGAGAAAACAACAAGAAAATAACATTCAAAAATAAAAAATGCAGATTTTTTGTCTTTTAATGAATTCGGGCCTGGTCGGGCGAGGCCGAGGCTAAAAATACCTTACCCAAGGCCTGACGCATTTTTTAAATGGGTCTTATTTTTTTGTCCAAGCCAATTTTTCGGGCCTATATTTTTGCCCAAACCCTTCCATATTTTAGGCCGGCCTTCGGGCCGGGCTACCATGAACACCTCTACTCCTATCAATGGTTTTTGATGAAAATTTGGAAGGTAGGTGTTCTTCCTCATATTCGTTTCTTCTTGTAGCTGGTCACCCATGACCATTTGCTAACTAAGGTGGCATGTGTTCGTCGACATATTATCAGGGATGCAACTTGTCCTAGATGCAGGTGTCATAAGGAAACTACATTATCTCAAACATTATGGTCACATTGTAACACCCCTAACCGGTATCCGTCGTCGGACTGGGATTACAAGGCATTACCGGAAAAGATAAAACTCTCTCACATTGACACAGTCTATCAAACCATGTTCAGAAATATACATTTATAACTTCAGTTTATCAATATGCAAACACAATTCAAGTTTATTGAACTCACATATAACCATTTTATTATCTTATAACAAAATTACTATTCATATGGTAAATTTTCAATAGAGAAACTGAATATTTAAAACATACTAATTATAAATGCTATTTTCCATGTTAACTTTATTTTTTTTCTCTAATACTATACATGCATAAAACATTTCATAGCATCTAATCCATATATTCAAAAATCAATCCATACCATTTACCTAGTTATAAAGTTCATTATAAAGCTATGCACACAAAACCATAGTAATTTAAACTCTCCTGTGCACAATTAATAACTTTACGAACATCCATTTCGCATGCCAAATTACCAAACTTAAAACACATACACATAACCAATAAGTTAAATAGTTATTTGGTCATTTATAATATCTTCAATACGTTATAAATGTAATTATACCATATACCGTATTACATATTCAACAAACCAAAAATACTTATACACATAATTCATTATTTCCAACCAAATCACCAACATAAATGTTGTATGCATATGTATTTAATATAACTACTATTAGCCGAATATGCATATATGACATTTACCAATTCCAAGCAAATTTTACAAGTCGGATTGTATATCAAATTTTGTGTCATTATTAAAACACACCAAATAACCAAATTCACTATATAGCAAAGTCATCACATAACTTATCAAAACATGTACTGCATATCACATATTAATCCATTTTCAATCTTAATTGCCGAATACAACCATCCAGAATATCATGCATTTCATACACATATCTTATATCAATAAAATACACATTACCTTTAGACAAGATCAACTAAAACCATTCATTACACATATTACTCAAACATTAACAAATATATATATCAAACACCTCACATATATATATCAAGATCGAAATTTACTTAAACTTAAACATTATACTTAGCCATTTTTGCATGGCTTTATATACATACACAACCCAAAATTTAGCATTTCAAAATATAACCTAGCCTATACATGCCATAAGTTCAAGTTCAACTTATAAAAGTACCGAAATAGTAGATAGTGTGATGGACTATGCTGACGATCCCCGAGCTTGTAACTTGATTCCAAAATCTATAAAACAAAGACAAACATACATACACAATAAGCTATCGTAGCTTAGTAAGTCATAAGCAAATAAACAACTCAATGATATAATCAACTCATTTAAAACTAAACCAAATTATAATATCATTATCACATTTAGTCTCAAACTTACAATTTCATATATAACATATACTTTCATACATAAATGTTACCTTGGCCGAATACTCATATAATTATATTAATAAAATATCATTCAACTTTCAAAGCCAAAATGTCATTATATAACCAAGTATACTTACACTCATATACACAAGCTCATGAATCAAAATATAACATCATATGCATACACTTATTACATGGCCGAATATACTATACAATACTCATATATTTACTTTAGTAACTTGTATACTTTGTATTTCATATCAAATAACGAACTTACCCTATTTTCAAATAAGTAATTAACTAACTCATACCTGATCATTTTAGCTCATTTTACACCTTCAATCACAACTTATCATTGCCCGTTGAACCATTAGGGATCGAATAGGATACTCGGATAATTACATATATCAAACAATGCCAAATCCCAGACGTGGTCTTACATGCTATCTCATATCAATGGCACTGTCCCAGACAGGGTCTTACACGAATCGAATACGATGCTGATGTCCCAGACATGGTCTTACATGTAACCACATATATCGATGCCAATGTCCCAGACGTGGTCTTACACAAAAACACATATATTGATGCTGACTTCCCAAATGTGGTCTTACATGAAAACACATATCGATATCCCATGGTTCGTACGGGGCTTTCGAACGTTATAACTCAGTCAAAACAAATTCGTTAACATAGCTCTCAAGCTTGTTTACATTCGGCTAACATATATATTTTCAAATAATTCATTTTAGCATATAGAACTCATATTTATTTAAAATTAAGAATATATATTTGCTTAGAAACTTACCTCGGACGATGAAAAACGGAACTGGACGGCTAATCGACAACTTTAGTTTTTCCCAGGTCCAAATCCGATTTCTTTGGTTCTTGATCTAAACATATTCAAATTAAACTTATTCAAACATATTTTCACTCAATTTAATCCAAAAACACATAAATGGGCAAATTACGATTTTACCCCTGACATTTCACACTTTTTACAAATTAGTCCAAATTGTACAAAACACAAAACATGCAAAATTTGCGCATACCATGCTTAGGTCGAATGTTCCTTCTGTTCATACAAGTCTATAAATTTCATTTCTTTTATATTTTAATCCCTCAATTTATTATTTTTGCAATTTAGTCCTATTTACTCAAAATCATCAAAAATTCCAATACAAAACATATTAATCCAAAACATATCTTTCATATTTCATCAACTAACATCACAAAACTCAAATATTCATCAATGGCATAACTGAAAATATTCATCAAAATAAAAAATTCAAGCATGGGTTTTGTAGATAACATAGCAACGATATCAAAAACGTAAAAATCATCAAAAACCGAGCTAGAACTCACCTTGAATCAAGCTTCAATAATGCCAAATACCTAAGCTTTCTTTTCTTTTCTTTCTGTATGTTTTTTTTATCATGAAAATAAGAATATGAAATATGGCTTTGAATTTTTAATGTTTTATTATTACATATTTTAACATATTATTTAATTACATATTTAACCTTTATTATATAATATGAATTCTTTATAATGGTTGTCTATAACCGTCCAACACCTATTATTATGGTCTAATTGCAACTTAAATGCCTCCATTTAAAAAGAAAACAACAATTCAGCCCCTTACACATTAAACTATCAAGTTTTCCTTTTACGCGATTAAGCCCTTTTATTTAATTGGATAACGGCAAAATTAAATTACGAAAATTTCACAGATCACATAATAAACATAGAAAATAAATTTTAAATATTTTTTTCACTCGGATTCGTGGTCTTGAAACCACCGTTCCAAATAAGGTCTAAATTAGGCTGTTACACACATCATTTACTTGGTGGAAGGTTAGTGTGTTTCAACTCATGCAATTTGAGTGAATGGCTGCATGCGAATTGTTCTAATAACTCCTTCTTGGTGGAAAAATCAATTGCTTGGTCTCAATACTTTGCATTTACTTGTTAGCTGATATGGTGGTGGAGAAACAATACAGTGTTTGTAGTAGATTTCATGTGGCTGGGTAATGCTTCTCAACTGATAGCTACTATTATTGGTGATTTTAATAGCCTTAAGGTTAATCTACAATAGCCTAATCGCCGAGTTAATTCTCTTCTTGCTTGGTCTCAGCCACCTCTAGCTTTTTCAAAATAAACGTAGATGTTGCAGCTAATTCTAATACTGGAGATCTAGCCATAGGAGGTATGTTGGGATAATGATGGTTATTGGCTATTTGGCTTTATTGGGAAATTATGATAAGGGCACATCACCAAAGATAAGCTTTATGATATATATAATGATCTTCTTCTAGCTTGGGAACATGGCATAAGGAATCTTGTTATCGAGTCAGACTCACTTGTGGCTGTTAATAAGATTTTGACCCCTTGCAACAAGATGATCCTCTCTCATTAGTGATCCAAAATTGTAAATAGTAGCTTCAATGCAGTTGGAATTGTAGTCTTGTTCATATTTATCATAAAGTTAATATGTGTGCAAATATTTTTGTGAAATGACCATTCTAAGGTCCTTTTGACGTAACTAAGCTGACCTTCCAGGAAACTTGCCAAAGATTATCTAAGAGGACATGATTGGTGTAGCTAAGCTTAGGGTCATTATTAATTAAGCAGTCTTGGACCGCTTCTATGTACCAAAAAAAAAGAAAAGAAAAGAAAAAACATGAAAGAAAAATAAAAGGAGTTGTATTTACTACATTTTTATTTAACTAAAAAAAAGAATGAGTGTGAAATCAAAATAATAAATTAAAAAGAAAACAGGAAAAAAATAAAGAAAAAAAGGTGAAAAAGAACTAGGAAAAAATTTTAAAAAGTTAATAATAAAGAAAATAGTGCTATAAAAGAAAGAGTGATGGGAAGAATAAAAAACAAAGATAATATGAAAGCAATTGAGAATGTACCTTATTAATCAAAGGGATGATTACAATGTTTCATCAGAGTCTCTATTTATAGGCATAAAAAGTATAAAAGAAGTAAAGATCTAATTCTAATAACTATTAGAATTTAAAGTACACCAAAACTTTATCTTGATCATGATGGACATCTACTTAATAATCTGTTCATAACACTCCCTCTTGGATGTCTGTTTGTAGATAATGTGCCTTATTAAAACCTTATTACAAAAAACCCTGTGGAATAAAAACCTAATGAAGAAAAAAAAAGTACACAATCTTCTATTACAAGGTGCCTCAGTAAAAAACTTTACCAAGAAAACCCAATGGGACAAAACCTTGGTTAAAGGAAAGGAGTACAACTTATATTAGACTCCCCCTAATGGCAACATTACATTACATTTTTGAGTTGACGCATTCCAATCTTGTGTAGCAATCTTTCAAATGTTGAAATTGACAATGCCTTAGTAAAAAGATCTGCTAAATTATCACTAGAATGAATTATTTGAACATTTATTGTAACACCCCTAACCAGTATCCAACACCAGGACAGGGCTCGAGGCATTACCAGAACTTTACACTTTCAGTATACTAACTCAGGTCACAAAATTTCATTTAAAGTTTAAAACTTTTTAATCATGAACATCTCGTCTCTTGTATAGGACTTCGAGACCTACAACATATCGGAAGGTAATGCGGGACAAATACGGGCACGTTTTATTAACCTTGGGCTTCTCAGAAAATTTTTCTTAACATGAAGTGTCACATGCCCGTATAGGTGGGCCGTCTGGACTCACATGCCCGTGTATCTCGGGGTACACCCATGCCCTTCAACCGTGGGCAACACTGACTTATCAACACAGCCATGGAACACGCCCGTGCTGCCTGCCTATGGACAACATTGTCATTTTAACACGATCATGGCGGACGCCCGTGTGGCTTACCCGTGTACGACTTTGAGCTAAAATTTTGAGTGAAAGGGACACACAACCAGAGCACACGCCCATGGGAGAAAACCATGTGGACTCTAATAGGCTATTTTCCAAGCCTTTAGTTACCCCTTTCTATTACTTGTGCCTAGTGGTTACCAAGTTTGAGAGAAAACATAATTTTACGCTTGTAAATAATCTTAATGAAAATAGTTGTATAGAAACCTCATATCATTGGTTTCATACATAAATGGTTATTTCCTCTTTAGTATCATGGGTTCCTATGTTACATTAATCCATCCGAAATTGGCTAATTCATGTAACTCATTGCCAATTGATAGCAACCCATCATTAGTAATTAAAACCATGCATAAAATCGTAGATCATAGCCTACTTAAATTAAGCCAATCTTTATGGCCATATACAAGGAGATAAACATATTTCTACATGCCTTTACTTGGAAAATCAAATGACACATATAATAAAATACTTAAAAGTACTATACATGCCATTTAACAAAATAAACAGAGTCTTTATACCAACGCTTGTTTAGTTGATAGTGTGTTGACTCTCCAATTGTCCTTCAATCCTTTCGAGTCTGCGAGCTCTGTGAGACAGGGAAAAAGAGAGGGGTAAGCATTTACATTCTTAGTAAGCTCGAATAATCGAAAAGTAAACTTACCGAGTAATTAGCATACATCCATATCTAAATCATGAAATCATCCATTATGAAATGATTTCCTATCACATGCACTCAATCAATAAGTTAGTCACATAACAAAGCATCATGTAATTTATATAGATGAGTTCATCATTCATCATCTTGTTAACATACATCATATTATCCTGTTGAGTTTCTAGGAAATCTCGATGGAGTACCTATTATCCTTCAATTCTTATGAATGATCATTTCACATATATGCACTCCCGCGAACCTCACATCCCATGGAAGGATTACCAGTCCAGGCTAAATCCTCCATATCATGAACTCGTAAGGTGATGTCGGGGTTACCAGTCCAGGCTAAATCCCTTATAGCCACAAACACCCTTAATGAGTTCAGATCTGAATTACCAGTCCAGGCTAAATTCAGACTCTAATCGGATTACCTGTCCGGGCTAAATCCATAATGTACACATATTCTTCGGGAGGCTTGATCATTCAAGGAACACCCATCCGGGCTAGATTCCTTTCCATATTTGAGATCACGGATTACCCGTCTGGGCTAAATCCTTACTGAAACACATGCAGGTTCTCAGTTCACATGTAAAACATAGTTTATCCATCGAATTCCCTTTTTAACCTCAACTGAGACAGTTATCAACAAGTCATTACCAAAGGTGCATTTCATGCATTTTCATACCATTAATAAATGCAAATATCATGCATTCATAAATCATACAATTATGTATATTAGGGGTTTACTTTAAGTTATCCGAACTTACCTAGTATTCTTTTCGGGATTGTGTTTCAGTTATTCCGAAACCTTGCGTTTACCACTATTAACCTCTGGAATTTGTTCCTCGGGGTCTATAACAGCAAAATTAACTCATTAATACACTACATTATGCATTTCAAGTTTAATATCTACCCCTGGTCCAAATGACTGTTTTGCCCTTAACCTTTCATATTTTTACGATTTACTCCCTAGGCTCGGATAATGAAGCACGTGCACTTTCTATCTTACCCAAGCCTAGCAGAACATTTTTCCTTCTTATGGTAGCCCACATTATCCATTATTTTCTCATTTCTACCACACATTTACATTTTTTGCAAAATGGTCCTTATAAGGGTTTCTCATGAAAATCAACTAGAAAAAGATGTTCAACACACATTAATCTTTCATATTCCTCCATAGTCCATCAAAAAAAATAAACTCATGCATGGGTAAATTTTTAAACATGAACCCTAGCATGAAATATGGGTAGAAATGGAGAGATCAAGCTACCAGGATTTCAAAAATACAAAGAACATGAAAAACGGGGCTCGGGAGCACTTACTATTGAGCTTGAAAATTGAAGAAACCCTAGGTATGGTGTCCTCCAAATTTCGACAGCTATGGGAAGAAGATTAGCATATTTTTTCTCCATTTTTCTCATTTTATTTCATTAAAATGCTTAATGACCAAAATGCCCTTATGCTCTTATGCCCTTTCTTTAAAATTTTATCCATGCAAGCCCATTTTTGTCCAAAAATTTAGAATTTAGGCAAATTCTCTCCAAGACCTTCTAATTCATAATCTAAAGCAATTTCATACAAATTGCTTCTAGAAACCAATTTAGTCCCTAATTTCCAATTGGACATCTTATACTTAGAATTTCTTAATGAAACTTTAACAAATGCATCTACTCATATTCTAGGCCTCATAATAACCATAAAATAAATATTTTGATGTCAGATTTGTGGTCCCAAAACCACTGTTCTGACTAGGCCCTATTTCGAGATGTTACATTTATATCACCTCTTTTCTCAAGATCATGGGTGAAGAATAATTTTGGTGAAATATGTTTTGTTCTATCACCTTTGATGTAACCACCTTTCAATTGAGCTATACATGTTGCATTATCTTTATATAAGATAGTTGACATCTTTTGTAATAGCCCAAAATTGGGTCTAGTTGGAACAGAGGTTTCGGGACCACAAAATCTGAGATATAAATAATTATTTTATGATTATTTTGAGGACTATGATATGATTGCATGATTGTGTGAAAATTTTGTGAAGAAATTCTATGCATAAAGTGCTTAATTCGAAGTTAGGGACTAAATTGAATAAGTTGCAAAACTTGCATTCTAGAAGTTTCTAGTATGAAATTGCTTTGAAATATTAATTAGGAGGTCTTAAATAGCAATTTTACCCATTTCTAAGTTATGGACAAAATTGGACATGGATGGAATTTTTGGAAAGTTTAGTAGTTAGGGCGTTTTGGTCATTTAGGGGTAAAATGAATTAAAATACAAAATTAAAAGCCAATTTTGCTCATCTTCGTCACCATGGAGGTGTATACCAAGGGATACTCCATGGCTAGGGTTTTCAAGCTTCCCAAGCTCAATAGTAAGTCCGTTCTAACCCCGTTTTTCAAGTTCTTTACGTTTTTGGAGTCCCGATAACTTGATTTAGCTTGTGCTAGCAATAATTCAACCTAGGGTTCATATTTGGAAAAATACCCATAGGTAAATTTTGTGTATTCTGGTGTTTTATGATACAATATGAGGTTTTAAATTATGTTAGACAACTTGTGCTACTCGGTTTTAAGTGAAAACGAGCAAAAGAGCTTAATCAGTAAAAATACCTAATAGTGATAAGTATATGTTGGAGTGAGAATTTGATGTTGCCATAGAAAGGAAAAGTGATCATCATGTCATAAAACATAAGAATAAGGGATGAAGTTTAATTCCTGAGCCCAGGGGAAAAAGTGAAAATATGCAAAAGTTTAGGGGCAAAATTGTAATTTTTCCAAAGTTTGAGTTAAGGACTGTTTTGAATAGTACATTAATTAAATAAGTAAAATATGATTTTTTAGATCCCGAAAAACGAGATTTGAACCTAGAATGAGAAAAAATCGAAAATTGGAAAAGTTAGTAAAATGGCCGTTTTAATATCAAGGTAAGTTAATATGTATAATAAGCATTAATTTATGCATGTTTCAATGTAAAATTGATATATTTACTATGATTTCCGAGGTGTTGAAAGTTTGTAAGTTGGTATGATAATAATACAGCAATAATGCTGTAATTTATATTTGAAAGTTAAATTTAGTGAATTAATTGAATTGTGTTAAATTAAATGATTATGGTGCCAAGTTTATGAATTGATTTAAAAATATGTCTATGGTACATGAAGCGCATTAAATTATCATACATAAATGTGATTTCTATGATTATGGATATTATGGGAAATTGTAAGTTCATATGATTTTTAATAAGACAATGTGTAATTTAATGTTATTGCCTTGATATTAAATGAGATGTAAGTTTATATGTAAGTAATACATCACTATTACTTGTATTATGATATTTTATAATAATATTGGAAATATTTTTGTGGATAATTACTTGATTGGTGAAATTGTTGGAAAAGAGAGAGAAATCCTGGTTGAACCTTCGGAAAGATTGGATGATACAGATGGCATGTAGCTAGGTCACATGTATGGTGTTGAGTGCACATCATGTGTACAAGAGAGCTACAAGACATTATGATGTAGCTAGGTCGCATGGGTGATACTATGTGTACACCATGTAGACAAGAGAGCTACGGGATATATGTAGCTAGGTCGCATGCGTGGTTCCAAGTGAAGGACACCAAGTAGACAAGAGAGCTACGAGATAAACTGGCTAGGTCACATGGGTGGTACTAAGTGTTCACCATGTGTACAATAGAGCCAAACTATATGATGGGTGGAGCTATGTGCTGAAACCACCAAGTATCGAGGATTGATACGATGTGTTCAACGGAAGACTCTCTATGTATTGCTTTGTGAGTTTTGTGATGAATAAGTGCAGGAACTTGGTTAAGTGAATGATGTGTTCATTAAGTGACTAGGATGTGGTAAGGTTATAAACAAGTAAGTTATACATGAGGATGATTTTATGGTGACCTTGTGATCATGGGCCTATAGTTGTGATGTATGAAATGTGGTGAAAATGATTTGTGATATGTATGTTAAAATGAGATTAATACAAAGAAAGTGTGAAAGAGTGAATTAGCAATAAAACTGTTTTGGACAGTAGCAGTGATGTGATTTTGAAAAATCACCAAAAATACTATAACTTGAATCAGAGACTGAATGAGATATAAAATTAAATCTTAATGAGTCTATTTTCATATAAAAGAAACATAGAAAGCACATAAGTTCTATATTTTGAGATATTTATGTTTTTGTGATACTAGTTTAGAATGATTACGTGATCCCCTGTTCTGATTTTGGGAAATCACAAAAATTTGGAGAAAAATAATTAGAGTCTCAAACTTATATTTTTAAAATCCCTAATGAGTCTATTTTCAATATAAATCAACAAGAACATTATCCGAGTTTTGTACTATGAGATAATTAATTTTTAGTGAAGAGAGGTCAGAACTTTCAGAAAGTGAAACAGGGGAAATCTTAATGAATAAACTGTACTAATTGGCTAAACCAAAAATTATGAAACTTTTATAGTGGAAATATATGTGAGTCTAGTTTCAAGGGAAATTTACTGATATTAATTTGGAGCTCTGTAACTCAAATTATAAATAATTAAGTGACTATGACTCGTGTGGATAGTTTGATGTGAACATTTATTAGTAAATTGTGAAATCGTACTTACAAGAATGCTATATACATTAAGGATGTGGAATGGAGAGGAGGAGGAGGAAAATAAATATATGTGGAATACATGGAAACTTTGGTATATGAAATATTGATATAATGAAATAAATGATATGTGTTTATAAGAAAACAAAAAGAGAATGTTATGTATCATGACATGTATATATATATATGACTAGTCTCAATGTAATGCTTGTTGGGTATGGAATTGAATTGAAATGTTTCAGGCAAACATGTTATTCTGCGCATCTGAATCGTGGTATTTTATAAAGATATGATCTAGCTTTAAATATGAATGCTTGATGATTAAGCTGAAGATATTTGGTAAGATGATAATCTTGGTATAAATGTATAAATGGTACTATAATAAACAAGGTAAAATGAGTATGAGAGACACAGGTATGATGACATACAAATGCTATGTTTGTGGTTTAATTGAGGATGTTTAATCATTAAATGAATACCATGTTATATGCTTTTGATTTTGTATAAATGTGTAAGAGATCAAGGTTGACCAAAGCTTGGAAAGTAGCCTAGGTATATTCCACACAGGCAGAGACACGACCATGTGTCTCAGCCGTGTATGGAACACGACTTTGGGACACGGGCGTGTGGAGCCTTAAAGCATGAAATTTCCAAGATTTTCGTAAGTTCTCAGTTTAGTCCCAAACCCTTTCTAAAGTATGTTTTGGGCTCCGTAGACTCAAATAAGGGACTATGTGTAAGAGAATGAATGCTTTGAAATATGAATGAAATTTTATGGCCCGTATTTTAGTTTAATGTTTGTATGTTTGTCTGGTAACACCTTGTACCTTATCCCGGCCTCGGATACGGGTAAGGGGTGTTACATCTTTTCCTGTAAAGGCAAATTGCATATCTTCTGAATATGTTGGGTTAATAACCTTAGCCAAACACACTATCGACTTGCCTCATGCATTGCAATTATTTCTACATGATTGAACAAGCAGCTAGTAATGTTTTCTTTATTGAACGCCATGATATGGCAATACCCCCACATGCAAATAAATATCATGTTTGAGATCGACCTTTATGTAGATCTAAGAAGTATACAGCATTAGCATAGCCAACTAATAGGGATTTTGAATCATTTGAATAAAATAACCCCATATCAACGGTCCATCTAAAATATCTAAATACATGTTTAATTCCATTCCAATGTCTAAATGTTGGAAAAGAACTAAATCTTACTAACTTTACAGCAAAAGTTATATCAGGTCTTGTGTTGTTTGTAAGATACATCAATGTCCCTATGGCACTTAGATATGGTACGTCGAGGACAAGAAACACTTTATCATTCTTGCAAGGATGAAATTGATTTTTATTCACATCAAACAATCATACAACTATCGGAGTACTTAATGGGTGTGCTTTATCCATGTAAAATTTCTTTAATGTGCTTTATCCATGTAAAATTTCTTTAACATCTTTTCCATATAAGTTGATTAATGAACATGAATTTCATATTTTAAATGCTTAATTTGTAATCCAAGATAAAACTTTGTTTTTCCAAGATCATTCATCTCAAATTCTTTCTTTAAACAATTTATTATATTTTGAATCTCTTCAAGAGTTTCAATAATATTTAAATCATCAACATAAACAACAATTATCACAAAATCTAATCCAAACCTTTTTATAAAGACACATGAAAAAATTGGATATTTTTGTAACTTTCTTTTAACAAGTATTCACTAAGACGATTGTACCATATACCTCCAGATTGTTTTAATCCATATAAACTTTTCTTTAATCTCATCGAGCAATTTTTCAAAAAACTCTATATCTTTTTGGGATTTTAAATCCTTCAGGGGATTTCATATAAATTTCACTATCAAGTGTACCATATAAATAGGATGTAACAACATACATTAGATGTATGTCAAGTCAACATCCATTAGATGTATGTCAAGTTTTTCACGTACTGTCAGACTAATAAGATATCTAAACGTGATTGCATCCACCACAAGAGAATATGTCTCTTCATAATCAATGTCGGCCCTTACGAAAGTCCTTGTGGTAGAAGGCGAGCTTTATATCTTATGAGTTCATCAATTTCATTTTTTTTCACACAAATACACATTTATATCCTATCGACTTTACACCTTTAGTTGTTTGGACTACAGGTCCAAAAACTTCACGTTCAGAAAGTCAATTCAATTCTACTTGGATTGTATCTTTCCATTTTGGCCAATCTTTTCTATTTTTACATTCCTTGGTAGATTTAGGCTCAGGGTCCTCATTTTATTTTGTTATTACAATAGCAACATTATAAGAAAAATTGTTGTCAACAACTACATTTTTTTCGATTGCATCTTTTTCTCGTATTGATATAATGTAACAGTTTGTTTTTAGTCAAATCAGAATAGTGGTTTTGAGACCACAAATCTAAATTCAAAATATTTATTTTATTACTATTTTAATGTCTACAGCATGATAATGTGATTGTGTGAAAGTTTCGTTAAGAAATTTTATCGTTTGGTTGGTTAATTCGGTAAAAAGGACTAAATTGCGTAAAGTGTAAAAGTGTTGTTCTATTAGTTAAAGGTACCAAATCCTATGAAATTGAATAGTGGAAGTCCTTATATGGTAAATATATCATTTTAATTATGAGTGGACAATTATGGGTATATATTAAGTGATTTTTAATGTTTTAAACAAGGTTAATCTGGTAATTTTTAAAATAACCTAAGTAAAATAACTAAAAAACAAAGCCATCATCTTTGTTTGTCCATCTTTGACCGAAAATTAACCTTGAAAACTCCATAGAAAGAGTTTGAAGCTTTCGGCCATAACAATCCATGTATGTAAGTGTTTCCTTTCTCAGTTTTTAATGATTTTTATGTTTTTGAGATCGTTGCAACTAGGTCTAGCTAGCCCAGGGACTATTTTGCAAAACTATTAAAGATTTTGAATATTTCCATTGATGAATAAGCATGTGTTTTGATGTTTGATGATAGATTATGAATGTTTGTTGTGAAATACACAAGTTTTGTTAAGTGATTTTTTAATGAAAATGCAAAATAGGGATTTATTTGTGCAAATATGAAAATGTGTGGTTAAATGTGTGAAAATTTGATAAATGAGCTGCTAGGGGCATTATGGTAATTCGAATATCATGGGTATTGAAGAAATTTCTTAAATTTATGATTTTGCGTAATAAGGACTAAATTGTAAAAATATGAAAGTTTAGGGGTAAAAGTGTAAAATATCCCTAATGTATCTTTTAGATTGAATTGAATACAGAGATGATTAAATAAATTAATTTTGAATATATTTAGATCAAGAAAAGCGAAATTCAGATCTAGACCGGGGAAAAATGAAAGTTATCGACTAAATGGCTTATTTTGTCGTTTCCACATTCAAGGTAAGTTCGTATGTGATAAATTCCAATGTATTTCATATGCTTTGATATTGCATAAATTGTGAATACGAGACTGTGGATATAAATGATCGAGATTCGATGACAATTCGATATTCAAAATCTTGGTTGAACCTTAGGAATAGTTTAGGATGCTAGTGACATGTCATTAGGGGATACATTGAGTTGGCTTCGGGCCATGATATCAATACTTCAAGTGTGAGTTATATCAATTTGGCTTTGGGCCATGCATATCTGTTTATTTGGCTTCAGGCCATGATATCAATACTTCAGAGATAAGTTACCTTGATTTGGCTACGGGCCATGGTATAGGTACTTATCGTGTGAGATCCTTGAGCATCTGACTTCTATTTCAAATGGTTCAATAGGTAAATAAAAGACGAGAATGTGTATGAGATTAGTACGAGATGGTACAGGTATGTACATGAACCATATTAGCTTTGAATCGAAGAAATGGTAAAAAAAGTTTATAGTTTTGTGAATGAGTAATTGAGAGGTTTGTTAGTTGATGTGAATTCTTATACTTATGATCAATTATTGAATTATGTGTTTATGATTATATCAAATTTATGTCATACGAGCTTACTAAGCTTTATAGCTTACTTTGTTTATTTTTCCCGTGTTTTATAGTGTTATCAAGCTAGCTCAGATTCGGGAATCATCGGAGATCGCTTCACACTATCCACCTATCACTCGGTACCTATGAACTTTGGTATTTTAAGTACATGTCATGTATAGGGACTTTGAGTCATTTTGGTATATGTAGCATGATTTTGGCCATTTGTGCTGGCTTGTAAATAATAAGTGTTTGGTTTTGTGTTTGCCATGTATGTTGGCTTATTTTGGAAATTATGTGATGTATATATATATGTATTAATGCCTTCTAGTGATGTGATTCATGTTTGCTTGAGAATGGCTTGTTGAATGCAACATTTAAAGTAGCTAATGGTTGATGAATTAAGAATGGTTGTGGTTGTGGTTTTAGGCTAAGAAGTACTTAGTTGAAGTGGCACACATTAATGCTTTGGAAATTTGAATTAGCATGATTTGAGTAGGCAAATTATGGTATATTAAGTATGTTAGTTATTGATATTGAAATGGAACATTTTAGTCTTGGTTGTAGTTGTTTTGGATGCCTATATATGCTATGGAATTGTACCATTTGGCTTGTGTAGGTATATACAAGTTTGGGGTGGCAAAATGGCTTGGTAAATAGCCTATTTTGTCCACATAGGCAGAGACACAGGCGTGTGTCTCAGCCGTGTGTGACACACGGTCATGTTACATGGCCGTGTGTGTTGAATTTGAAATCAGGTCAGTATGCTCCACACAGCCTCACACATGGACGTGTGACTTGGCCGTACGGCATAGGTCAGTATACCCTACAGGTTTTGCACAGCCTAGCACATGGCCTGGCTCACGGGCGTGTTGTTGACTGTGTGACCTAAGTCAGAGAGTTACACGGGGTAGGACATGGGCTGGGTCATGGCCATGTGCTTCCATTTCTAATGACCACACGGCTTGTGACACGGGCATGTCTGGTGGCCGTGTGAGACACACGGCTGGGCTACACGGGCATGTCTGGTGGCTATGTGAGACACATGGCCGTGCTACACGGGCGTATGTCCTCTAGTTTGAGGAAAATTTTCTAAGTTTCGTAAAAATTTCTCGAGCTATTGGTTTAGTCCTGAACCACTTGTATGTTTAGGGCCTCATAGGCTCGTTATAGGGACATTATGCTTGAGTTTGATTAATCTTTGCATGAAATGTGAAATTATATGTGAATTGAATGTTTAAATATGTTGTACGTCTGGTAATGCTCTGTAACCCTATTCTGACATTGAATACGGGTGAGGGGTGTTACTTATAACTTATCGAGATCTATTTATTTTCATCATTTTCATTTTCACTTTTAGGTAACTAAATCTCTTCTTGAGTTTTATAATTAGTTATGTCATGGGTCTCTTCAGGAACCCCTGCTTCCACTATTTGACCATCTTAAATGTTTGCTCCTTTACTTTTACAAGGATTTTTATCTTTGGAACTGACCGATCTTCCATGCTTCATGCATTGATTACTTTCTTTTGCATTAATAGTTTGCCCCATTAGGACATCAATTCGTATTGGAACATTTTCAGCTGGTATGTGAGATTTAATGAATCTTGCAGTTCATTTATAAAATGAATTATCTATCGAACTTTTGGTTCACATTGCTTTGTATGAGGATCTTAGACATTGATAATTCATTTCAAGTACTTCATTAATCCAACTTTTTGTTCTCTCCCACTAATGTTGAGAAAACTGACAACTCATGTCATAACTAAATATCGAATTAATAGTTCAAAAATATTATAAGGAGACTCATATAAATAATACACTCCCAATCTCTTATTACGACCCATCTTTGTGCGTTGGGGTGGAGTAATTGGAACAAATACCACATATCCAAAAATTGTAAGATGGTAAATATTTGGCTCTTGACCAAAAATCAATTGTAACAGGGAGTATTTATAATTTATTGGTTTGATGCGTACAACATGTAAATCAATACAATCTCATGTTGAAATAGAAAGTTTTGTTCTCATAAGTAACAATTTAGCTATTAGTTGGAGGCATTTGATAAACAATTCAGCTAAATCATTTTGTATGTGAACATGAGCTACAGGATGTTCAACTTTTATCCCAATTGACATGTAATAATCATTGAAAACTTGGGATGTAAACTGACCAACATTAGCAAGATGAATTGTTTTAATTGCATAACTTGAAATTAATCATTTAAACAAGAAATCTCGCAAACGACAGGTTGCGAGTTGATAACACGTGTGATTATTTTGTAGATGCATCTACCAAAATCATATAATATCAAAACCATCTAATGGTGGATGAATGGGCCCATATTCATTTTAGAAATGCAAGACATTAAATCTCAACTAGCTAGTGAGTTTCTAAGAATCAATTTTCACTGAGAACAAGCAACAAATGAGAATTCTTTAAATTAAAGAATCTTCTAGTTCTTTAATGAATGTCCATATTAATTCTCAATTAATTTTCGCATCACACATGATCTAGGATTGTCTAACTGGTCACGCCAAGTAGTAAATGCATTTGTATTAATGAATTTTTGTTTTATTTTAACATGTGTTAAATTGATAATTTTATTATCATTCAATTTAATTTGTATCCACATATAAGTACTAATATGACATTTACTACTAGAAATGTCTAAATCAATGTGAAGTTTATAATGCTACTAAGTCAACAAATATAATTTCCAAATACTTATATGCAGTATTCGCTTCAAGGAGTATGTCAAAATCTTCAAATGCCCAAAAATCTATTAATAGCAAACTTTGAAGGTGGATCTTATTTTCCAGGTGTACAACAAGTACATAACCAATGGCTTTTCATACATAATTCCTCTCTTGCAAGTTCTCATTAGTAATATTTTACCACGTAATTTTAATTGAGAACTTGTTCTAAATACTATAAAGTTATACTCACAGTTTTTAGAAAAAAAAACTTGCAACTTTAAGTGCATCCAACCATAATAAGCTTTAGATAAAATATATTGCTCATAAGTAAATCTTTCACAGTCAAATATAATGTTTTTAACCCTTTAATAGGGATGATGGCAAAAGAATATCACAAAAGTTTTAAAATAAATATAAATTAATAACCCAATCCCCCTTTTTTATTCATATGAAATATAATATTTTCCTCATTCACAATCTCAAATTATAAAAGTAATGTATTAGCCATCACAAATTTTGTGTTTTTTAGATATTAGTATATTAGCTTTTCTAGAGCTTTCAACTAATTTTATACTATCAAATATTGGAATAATATTTATTTGTTTCAGTACCAAATAAAATAAATATTTTCTATCTATAATGAAAAAATTCATTACTACATTTTCATATCCTTCCTCAAAGAATATTAACAAAAACAAAATATTTGGGCATATGCCACATATGTGGCCAATAATCTTTCATATCACATTGGTAATGTAAGTTATCTTTACCAATTGAAAAGTTATCTTGATAACTCTCATTGTTCTCTTATTTATTACTATGTTCCTACTTTTAGCAAAAGTTGCAAAATATGTGATTCTAGAAGCTTTAAGCATGAAATAGCTATGGATTATTAATTAGAGGTCCTTAAATAGAAATTTGATCAATTAATATTTTTATGGACAAAAATGGGCATGAATTAGTAAAATTTGAAAGTTTAGTAAAAAAGGGCATTTTGGTCAGTTGGTTAATAAAAGAATAAAAAGGGAAAATTATGTCAAAATTTGCTCATCTCCTTCATGACATAGCTGAAATTCCTAAGGTCACCATAGCTAGGGTTTCTTCAAATTTCAAGCTTGACTGTAAGTGCATTCCAGCCTCGTTTTTAATGTTCTTTACATTTTTGAAGTTGTTATCAACCGATCTAGCCATTTCCACCAATTATTAGAGCTAGGGTTATAACAGCCCGATTTTAGGGTTAATCGGAATAGTGGTTTTGGGACCACAAATTCAACATCAAAAAATTTATTTTATTATTATTTTAATATTTACAACATGATATTACAGTTGTGTGAAAATTTTGTGAAGAAATTTTACCGTTTGAGTGGTTAATTCAGTAAAAAGGACTAAATCGCGTAAAGTGTAAAAGTTGAGTTCTATAAGTTAAAGGTATTAAATGGCTATGATATTAAATAGTGGGAGTCCTTAAGTGGTAATTATTCCATAAATGTTGATAGTGGAATTCTATGGCTTGGTATAATGGAAATTTTAAATGTTATTAAAAGTTAAAATGATATAATAATTAAAATAAAGCCAAATTATCATCTTCATTACTTCATCATCAACAGAATATGGAAGGAAAGGAAACCATTTTTTTGTTCTTTTGAGGTTCGTCTACTTGGTGGCTTGATTAGGTATGATTTTGATCTTGATTTTTAATGATTTTTATGTTTTTGTGATCGTTGCAACTAGTACTAGCTAGCCCGTGTCTTCAATTTCAAAATTGTTAAAAATTTTGATAGTTTCCATTGATGAGCTTATGTGTTCTTTGATGTTTAATGGTGAAACATGAATATTTGATGTTATATTTTCATATTTTACAAAGTGGTTTTGAGTAAAAATGCAAATTATGGACTAATTTGTGAAATTATGAAATTATGTGGTTAAAATTATGAATAAAGTGAAAGTATGGGCTAATATATGATTGGGTAATTTTTGGCTAAGCATGGGATTGTTTAAATTTCATGAATTTTATATTTTATGTGTTAAGGACTGAATTGCAAAAATGTAAAAAAATAGGGTAAAAGTGTAATTTTGCCAAAAAGTGTAAATTGTGTTAAACTGAACGAATTAATGATTAAATAAGCTGATTTTGCTTATAACTAGATTGAGAAAAGCGAAATACGGGTTTAGATCAAGGAAAAGATAAAGTATCGGACTAGCCGATCCGTTCCGTAGTTTTAACAATCGAGGTAAGTTTGTATTTATTAAATGCTGTTAAATTGTGCATATAAATTTATTATTATTGTCGAATTGAATTATAATGCTGATTGGAAATGAGTACGAGCACAATCGACAGAGTTATGACATTGGGAAGTCCCGTACAAACCTTAGGAGTAGTATAGTATACAAATGTCATGACATTAGGATTATAGAGATGTGATGACATGTAAGACCATGTCTGGGACAATGGCATTGTATTGATTACGTGTAAGACCATGTCTGGGACATTGGCATCGTTATATGATCTCGTGTAAGACCCTGTCTGGGACAATGGCATCGATATGTGATAACATGTAAGACCATATCTGGGATATGGCATTGTACGAGTTATATGTGATAGTCGAGTATCCTTAACGATTTCAAACAGTTCAACAGGCATAGTCAAGTTGAGAATGAAAGTAAAATCGAATAAAGTGTAATAGGTATGTTCAAAACCTATATGATAATCGAATGAAGGTAATTTGGTGAGTTCTTAGTGTATCATGTGTATGAAATGAGAAAGATTTATGTATAAGTATGTTCATGCCAAAAAGGTGTTTATTTGGCTATAATGAGGTATGAAATGAATGATGTATGAGATATGACTTATAGATGTTTTAACTAAATATACATATGGCATAGAGTGTGCGAAATACCGTTATTTGATGATATTTCACACGATTCACTTTGGCTAAAGAAAATGTAAAAGGAATGCTAGTTTGACTGAAGTTTTATAGTTAGTTGATTTGGTATATGTAAATGTAATCGAATTGAAAAGCATGTTTTTTATCTGTATGAGCATAGAATTAAATAAAATTATGAATTTTTATTAACTATGTGATTTGAGTTATGATACAAAGGTGAAATCAAATGAATTTATATTATGGTATATGAAAATGCTTAATATGTGCTTATTTAATAAGATAGGTTTAATATCATACGAGCTTACTAAGCTTTATAGCTTACTTTGTGTTATTTTTCCTATGTTTATAGTGATTTGGAGGCTTGCTCGAGTTAGAAGTCGGCAGAGATCGCATCACATTATCTGATTTTTTATTTTGGTATTTATACACTTATGACTTGGTTATATGGCATGTATAAGCTTGAGTTATGTGGATATGTGTTTTGAGTTATGATTTTAGCCATGAGACTTGGCTTGTAAATATTGTTGTGTAATTTTCCATTTAAGTTGGCTTAATTCATGAGTTTGATAAGTGAAATATGATGCATACATGTCCTTGTGTTTTGGTATGTTTGGTATGGTTGTTGTGATGAATAAATGGTATGTTTTGGGGCATTAAATAGTTGTTAAGATGATGAGAAAATGCATTTAGAAGTTATGGGAGTTTGATGATTGTGGCATATTGATTTGGTATGTTTTTGGATATGAATTTGTATAGTTAAGAGGATGGTTTCTAAATAGTATAAAATGTGTATGAAATAGCATGATTTGGTTGCTCATATAAGTATGAAAATCATGCAATTTGATGTGGTTTAAGTATGTTTGAAGATGATGAGAAATGTGGCTTAAACTAAGCCTATTTTCACTCCACACGGTTGAGCACATGGGCGTATGGCTCGACTGTGTGTGAAACATGGCCTTGGTATACAGCCGTGTGTCCCCTGGGGTAGCCCTTTGAATTAAGTCAGTATACCCTACAGGTTTGGCACGACCTAAACACACAGGCGTGTCTACTGGCCGTGTGTAGCATACGAGCTGGTACATGGGCGTGTGGCCAGCCATATGGCCAAGTCAATAACCCCTTTTAGATTTCACATGGCCTGGGACACGGGTGTGTCCTTGGCCGTGTGGTGCAAGTCAATATGTATGCCCTACTTTCACATGGTCTCTGACAAGGGCGTGTCTGGTACACATGCTACGTACACATGCTACGTTAATCCAAGAATCGACTAAACCGTAGCTCTGAAACCACTAAATGTAACACCCCTTACCCTTATCCGACGCCGGGATAGGGTTCAAGGATTACTGGGCTAAAACATTAACATTCACACAAAATCGACCATAAAATTTCGTTCAAATTTAGAACTTTTCATTTTCATGCAAATTGTCCCTTAAAAGGGCATACAATGCCCAAAACATACATTAAAGGTGATTCGAGATTAACTGAGGACTTTAGAAAACTTTAGGGCAACTTAAAAAAATTTTCCTACTTTGAGAGTCACACACCTATGTGGGTAGGCCGTGTTATTACACACGCCCGTGTGGCTTAAGACACGCCCGTGTCCTCAGCTCATGTAACTCTCAAACTATGACGTCATCATACAATTAGGGTCACACGGTCAAGTCACACGCCTGTGTGCTTAGGGTGTGTGGCGAACTAAATTCTTGAAATTAAGTGCACACTTCACATGGCATGGGCACACGTCCATGTCCTAAAGCCATGCTTGTCACACGACTGAGACACACGGCCCTGTCTCTACCCGTGTGTTTACTACTGGGCATTCTATTTGCAATAATTAGGGTGCAGAGGACACACGGTCTAACCACATGCCCCTAGAGAAGATCGTGTCACACACAGCATAGACACACACCCGTGTGTCTACCCATATGGAAAAATTTGAGGCTATTTTCTAAGCCATTTGTCACCCTTAAATGCTCATCTACTCATTCATCTAAGATGACATGCAACCTAGTACATTTAGTCACTTAAAGACTCACAAATGTGATTATGCCATGCCTTTGTAATGGCAACATGTCACTTATCCAAAACATCATATTTTCATATGGCATTCCACACCCATTTCATATTCATATTCATATTCATTCATTATGCTAAACATACTTTTAATTTACCTAATTATACCATAGACTGGGCATACTTATTAACCATGATTTATTCACTTAGCACATGTGTCATTCATCACACATCTCATCCACAAACAAACACATCAAACATAAAAACATTCCATGCATGTATAATTGATTAGGGTTACAACCCAAATGATCAACATGGACCATATCACATGACCATATACAAAATAAATCAAATATTTATATAAGCCAACACATTTGACTAGACCAATATGACATATATCAAAAAGACCAAGTCCCTATATATGCCATGTTCAAATTATTGAGACTAACTATACCCCAAATGTTCTGTTGATAGTGTGATCGAGCCTCCAACTTTCTTTGATCCCCGAGTTGGCTTCGCGATATTATAAGAAAATGGGAAAAGAGAGAGGAGTAAGCATGAAGGTTAGTAAGTTCACATGCAAATAAATAGCAACAATAATTATTGCTCACTCTTTATTGATTTACTTATCGATTGACTCACAAGTTTACCCGTTGAACACTCAGAATATTATTGGATACATGGAAGACTTGCACATAGTGCTTCAAACGTAGCCACATGCTACCTCATATCAGAATCACATATTGCTCACTCACGAGCTAATCACGTGCCTACTCACACAAGCTAACAGGTACCCGCAACACATGCCAGGCTACCCAGCCACCGATAGGACGTACAAGACTAGCACTCGGATTCACATATCTCATTTACACATATATCCATGAGCTCATATCCAAATACTTCCTAGTGACATGTCACATTGTATCCTAAACTATTCCTAAGGTTCAAACGGGATTTTCTCGATATCTCATGTTCGTCGAATTCATTCACAATCTCGTGCTCATAGATTACAACATCATTCACACACTTGACATAATAAGTAATCATAGAAACTCATACATTAACAAAATATTAAAAACATGATATATCATTGCACCAATTAAACATGAACTTACCTCTGTACAAAATGATGGTAATCGAGCCTAATCGTCGTATACTTTATTCCTCCCTTGATTAAGACCCGTATCACTTTTTTTTTCTTGATCTATAATGCCAAATTTGAATTATTTATTAATCTCATTATTCAAATCAATCCATAATTCATGCATTGATAAAATTACCTTTTTACCCCTAACTTTTCACTTACTTACAATTTAGTCCCTAGGCTCGTAAAAATGAAATGCATGCATTTTCTTTGTTACCCAAGCCTAGCCGAACCTATACCATGGTCATTTCAGCCCACATTTTCCTTTATTTCACATTTTTACTACCCACTTTTACACTTTTACAAATAAGTCCCCTTTTTAGGTGTTTTCACTAAAAATAACCTAGTAAAAGATGTTTATCATGCATCAAACATTCATATTCCTCCATTAATCAACAAAATACATGCATGTTACACATGGGCCAAATTTCATACATTAACCCTAGCACCAAATATAGCTAGAAATGGGTAGATCATGCTTCAAAGACTTCAAAAATACAAAGAACATTAAAAACGGGGCTAGGGAGCACTTACAATCAAGCTTGGAAATGTTGAACAAAACCCTAACTATGGCTATTGAGAAATTTGGCTAGCACTTGGAGAAGATAGACACATTTTTGCTTTGATTTTCCCTTTTTATTCTTTTAATTACCAAATGACCAAAATACCCTTAGGGTCTTCCTTTCAAATTTCTCCTATGTATGTCCATTTTTTTCCAAAATTATAGAAATTGCTCAATTGCTAATTAGGACCCTCTAATTCATAATCTAAAGCAATTTCATGCTTAAAGCTTCTAGAATGCAAGTTTTGCACCTTATTTAATTTGGTCCCTAAAATTTAATTGGACATTTTATGCATAAAATTTCTTCATGAAACTTTTACACAAGCATGCAATCATATCATAGACCCCATGAGAATCATAAAATAATTATTTCTATTTCAGATTTGTGGTCTCAAAACCACTATTTTGAGTAGGCCCTAATTCGGGATGTTACAAATATCTATTTTTCAATGTTTCTTTTTTTATTGTAAAAGCAAATGTAACTCCCTACCCCCCCAAAAAAAACTTAAAATATTAAGAAATGAATTCTAAAACCCCTATGGATGCACCTGAAATCTATACTCATAGTCTGTAGTTCTACCCCACAAAGAAAAAAAAAGCTATTAAATATGTGCTTCTAATTACAACTCTGGCCATGTAACGGCCCCCGATTTTGGGCCCAGTTGGAACAGTGGTTTCGGGACCACTAATCCGAGGTCAGAGAAATTATTTTTAATATTATTTTATGTTTTGTGGCATGATTGTATGAGAGTATGAATGTAACACCTTTATCCCGTATCCGTTGCCGAATTTGGGGTTATGAAGCATTACCAAAAAAGACACATCTTTCATAAATTTACACATTCTCTTAAGTTACATTCGAGTGCTTGTATACATACGTGCAACATATGATTATTTAAAACTTAACATAAAATATAAGTCACTTTAATTACACAAGTCATATGTTGAAATTCGACTAAATCCATATCAAACATACGTCACACTTACAAGTCAATGCACATGTCTTGAGACTCAAGTCATAATTATTTAATCAATACATTAATCAAATCATGTACTCAAAACTTAAATAACATTCAAACACTTACAGAAATAAAACAAAATACCAAATGTCGTAAATTGTTTATGCACGTTTTAGGCCAGCAATTTAAAGTTGCTAAGCTTTGTGACTATAATACAATTTGAACAAACAAGTTCACAAGTAATTGCATTTGTTTTTTTCTTTATTAAATAAGAGTCATTCAAGCATACATAATATATGGACAAGACATATGCCTATGTTATATTTTGGTTTACAAAGTGTCTTAAGGAACTACTCCAAATTATGCACTTTTAGTTTGACTAATAATGACCGTATCTAAGTACCTTTACTGAATCCATACATTGCTATAGCAATAGCTAA